>NC_057809.1:580059337-580359337 GCF_018294505.1 Triticum aestivum | reverse complement strand
GCTCACTGCTTGAAATATTAACTTCAACTCCTGGAACATCTCATATGGTCCATGATGTTCAAAACGTCTTTGAAGTCCCGATTCTAAGCCGTTTAAGCATGGTGCACTAAACTATCAAGTAGTCATCATATTGAGCTAGCCAAATGTTCATAACATCTGCATCTGCTCCTGCAATAGGTTTGTCACCTAGCGGTGCATCAAAGACATAATTCTTCTGTGCAGCAATGAGGATAAACCTCAGATCACGGATCCAATCCGCATCATTGCTACTAACATCTTTCAACTTAGTTTTCTCTAGGAACATATCAAAAATAAAACAGGGGAGCTAAACGCGAGCTATTGATCTACAACATAGAGATGCTAATACTACCAGGACTAAGTTCATGATAAATTAAAGTTCAATTAATCATATTACTTAAGAACTCCCACTTAGAAAGACATCCCTCTAATCTTCTAAGTGATCACATGATCCAAATCAACTAAACCATAACCGATCATCACATGAAATGGAGTAGCTTTCAATGGTGAACATCAATATGTTGATCATATCTACTATATGATTCACGCTCGACCTTTCGGTCTTAGTGTTCTGAGGCCATATCTGCATATGCTAGGCTCGTCAAGTTTAACCTGAGTATTCTGCGTGTGCAAAAACTGGCTTGCACCCGTTGTAGATGGACGTGAGCTTATCACACCCGATCATCACATGGTGTCTGGGGACGACGAACTTTGGCAACGGTGCATACTCAGGGAGAACACTTTTATCTTGAAATTTAGTGAGAGATCATCTTATAATGCAGCCGTCAATCAAAGCAAGATAAGATGCATAAAAGATAAAGATCACTTGTAATCAATATAAGTGATATGATATGGCCATCATTATCTTGTGCTTGTGATCTCCATCTCCGAAGCACCTTCATGATCACCATCGTCACCGGCTTGACACCTTGATCTCCATCGTAGCATAGTTGTCGTCTCGCCAATCTTATGCTTCCACGACTATCGCTACCGCTTAGTGATAAAGTAAAGCATTACAGGGCGATTGCATTGCATACTATAAAGCGACAACCATATGACTCCTGCCAGTTGCCGATAACTCGGTTACAAAACATGATCATCTCATACAATAAAATTTAGCATCATGTCTTGACCATATCACATCACAACATGCCCTGCAAAAACAAGTTAGACGTCCTCTACTTTGTTGTTGCAAGTTTTACGTGGCTGCTACGGGCTTAGCAAGAACCGTTCTTACCTACACATCAAAACCACAACGATAGTTTGTCAAGTTAATGTTGTTTTAACCTTTGCAAGGACCAGGCGTAGCCACACTTGGTACAACTAAAGTTGGAGAAACTGACACCCGCCAGCCACCTGTGTGCAAAGCACGTCGGTAGAACCAGTCTCGCGTAAGCGTACGCGTAATGTCGGTCCGGGCCGCTTCATCCAACAATTTATTCTCTTACTTAAATGAATAACAGTATTGCAATAAACAAGACCAAATCATATTCATGCTCAACGCAAACACCAAATAACACTTATTTAGGTTCAACACTAATCCCGAAAGTATAGGGAGTGTGCGATGATGATCATATCAATCTTGGAACCACTTCCAACACACATCATCACTTCACCCTTAACTAGTCTCTGTTCATTCTGCAACTCCCGTTTAGAGTTACTACTCTTAGCAACTGAACCAGTATCAAATACCGAGGGGTTGCTACGAATACTAGTAAAATACACATCAATAATCTGTATATCAAATATACCTTTGTTCACTTTGCCATCCTTCTTATCCGCCAAATACTTGGGGTAGTTCCGCTTCCATTGACCAGCCCCTTTGCAGTAGAAGCACTCAGTTTCAGGCTTAGGTCCAGACTTGGGTTTTTCACTTGAGCAGCAACTTGCTTGCCGTTCTTCTTGAAGTTCCCCTTTCTTCCCTTTGTCCCTTTACTTGAAACTAGTGGTTTTTTTACCATCAACACTTGATGCTTTTCTTGATTTCTACCTACATCGATTTCACCATCGCGAAGAGCTTGGGAATCGTTTCCGTTATCCCTTGCATATTATAGTTCATCACAAAGTTCTACTAACTTGGTGATGGGGACTAGAGAATTCTGTCAATCACTATTTTATCTGGAAGATTAACTCCCACTTGATTCAAGCGATTGTAGTACCCAGACAATCTGAGCACATGCTCACTGCTTGAGCTATTCTCCTCCATCTTTTAGCTATAGAACTTGTTGGAGACTTCATATCTCTCAACTCGGATATTTGCTTGAAATATTAACTTCAACTCCTGGAACATCTCATATGGTCCATGACATTCAAAACGTCTTTGAAGTCCCGATTCTAAGCCGTTTAAGCATGGTGCACTAAAATATCAAGTAGTCATCATATTGAGCTAGCTAAACGTTCATAACATCTGCATCTGCTCCTGCAATAGGTTTGTCACCTAGCGGTGTATCAAGGACATAATTCTTCTTTGTAGCAATGAGGATAATCCTCAGATCAGGGATCCAATCCACATCATTGCTACCAACATTTTTCAACTTAGTTTTCTCTAGGAACATATAAAAAATAAACGGGGAGCAACATCGCGATCTATTGATCTACAACATAGATATACTAATACTACCAGGACTAAGTTCATGATAACTTAAAGTTCAATTAATCATATTACTTAAGAACTCCCACTTAGATAGACATCCCTCTAATCCTCTAAGTGATCACGGGATCCATATAAACTAAACCATGTCCGATCATCACGTGAGATGGAGTAGTTTCAATGGTGAACATCACTATGTTGATCATATCTACTATATGATTCGTGCTCGACCTTTCGATCTCAGTGTTCCGAGGCCATATCTGTTATATGCTAGGCTCGTCAAGTTTAACTTGAGTATTTCACGTGTGCAACTGTTTTGCACCCGTTGTATTTGAACATAGAGCCTATCACACCCGATCATCACGTGGTGTCTCAGCACGAAGAACTTTCGCAATGGTGCATACTCAGGAGAACACTTGTACCTTGATAATTAGTGAGAGATCATCTTATAAAGCTACCGTTGAACTAAGCAAAATAAGATGCATAAAAGATAAACATCACATGCAATCAAAATATGTGACATGATATGGCCATCATCATCTTGTGCCTTTGATCTCCATCTCCAAAGCATCGTCATGATTTCCATCATCACCGGCATGACACCATGATCTCCATCATGTTGATCTATATCAATGTGTCGTCACATGGTCGTCTCGCCAACTATTGCTCTTGCAACTATTGCTATCGCATAGCGATAAAGTAAAGCAATTATTTGGCACTTGCATCTTATGCAATAAAGAGACAACCATAAGGCTTCTGCCACTTGCCGATAACTTCAACAAAACATGATCATCTTATACAACAACTTATATCTCATCATGTCTTGACCATATCACATGACAACATGCCCCGCAAAAACAAGTTAGACGTCCTCTACTTTGTTGTTGCAAGTTTTACGTGGCTGCTACGGGCTGAGCAAGAACCGTTCTTACCTACGCATCGAAAACCACAATGATAGTTTGTCAAGTTAGTGCTGTTTTAACCTTCTCAAGGACCGGGCGTAGCCACACTCGGTTCAACTAAAGTTGGAGAAACTGACACCCGCTAGTCACCTGTGTGCATAGCACGGCGGTAAAACCAGTCTCGCGTAAGCGTACGCGTAATGTCGGTCCGGGTCACTTCATCCAACAATACCGCCGAACCAAAGTGTGACATGCTGGTAAGCAGTATGACTTATATCGCCCACAACTCACTTGTGTTCTACTCGTGCATATGAAATCTACGCAAAAAACCTGGCTCGGATGCCACTGTTGGGGAATGTAGTAATTTCAAAAATTTCATACGCACACGCAAGATCATGGTGATGCATAGCAACGAGAGGGGAGAGTGTGTCCACGTGCCCTCGTAGATCGAAAGCGGAAGCGTTAGGACAACACGGTTGATGTAGTCGTACATCTTCACGATTCGACCGATCAAGTACCGAACGCACGGCACCTCCGAGTTTTGCACACAGAGGAACCCGCCTTGCAATGCCGAAGACAATCTGCGCGCCGGACTCGTCGTCATTGAAGCCTGGTTCAGGGGCTACTGAGGGAGTCCTGGATTAGGGGGTGTTCGGATAGCCGGACTATACCTTCAGCCGGACTCCTGGACTATGAAGATACAAGATTGAAGACTTCGTCCCATGTCCGGAAGGGACTTTCCTTGGCGTGGAAGGCAAGCTTGGCGATACTGATATGCAGATCTCCTACCATTGTAACCGACTTTGTGTAACCCTAACCCTCTCCGGTGTCTATATAAACCGGAGGGTTTTAGTCCGTAGGACAACATACAGAACAACAATCATACCATAGGCTAGCTTCTAGGGTTTAGCCTCTCTGATCTCGTGGTAGATCTACTCTTGTACTGCCCATATCATCAATATTAATCAAGCAGGACGTAGGGTTTTACCTCCATCAAGAAGGCCTGAACTTGGGTAAAACTTCGTGTCCCTTGCCTCCTGTTACCATCCGGCCTAGACGCACAGTTCGGGACCCCCTACCCGAGATCCGCCGGTTTTGACACCGACATTGGTGCTTTCGTTGAGAGTTCCTCTGTGTCGTCGCCGTCAGGCTCGATGGCTCCTACGATCATCAATAGCGATGCAGTCCAGGGTGAGACCTTCCTCCCTGGACAGATCTTCGTCTTCAGCAGCTTCGCACCGCGGGCCAATTCACTTGGCCATCTGGAGCAGATCGAAAGCTACGCCCCTGGCCGTCAGGTTAGATTTGGAAGTTTAAACTACACGGCTGACATCCGCAGGGACTTGATCTTCGACGGATTCGAGCCACTGCCGAGCGCGCCGCACTGTCCCGATGAGCATGATCTAGCTCTGCCGCCAAATAGTGCCCCGGAGGCCGCACCCGCATCGACTTCGACCCTTAATTCGGAGCCAACTTCGCCGATCGAGGATAGGTGGTTGGACGCTGCCTCGGGGGCTGTGATCCCAACGGCGATCGAGCCGAACACTAGCCCCGCACTCTGCGAGACTCGTGACTCCAAGGAGCCGGACTCCTCTCCGGACTCCGAACCCTCCGCGCCCCTGCCGATCGAATCCGATTGGGCCCCGATCATGGAGTTTACTGCCGCGGACATCTTTCAGCACTCGCCTTTCGGCGATATTCTGAAGACACCGAAGTCTCTCTCTTTATCAGGAGAGCCCTGGCCGGACTACGGTCAGCAAGGTTGGGGTACGGATGATGAAGCAATTCAAAGCCCACCCACCACCCACTTTGTAGCCATTGTCGACGATTTAACCGACATGCTCGACTTCGACTCCGAAGACATCGACGGTATGGACACCGATGAAGGAGACGATGAAGAACTAGCGCCTATTAGGCCCTGGAAAGCCACCTCGTCATATGACATATACATGGTGGACACCCCAAAAGAAGGAGATGGCGATGGAACAGCGGAGGATGACCCCTCCAAGAAACAGCCTAGGCGCCGGCGTCAGCGGCGCCGCTCAAAATCCCGCCAAAACAAATACGGTGATTCCAGCACGGGAGATAATAATACTCCGGAAAGTGCCGAAGAAAACACCCTCCAGCAAGATTTAGCACAGGAGGATGGAGAAACCAGCCCTCATGAGAGAGCGGCAGACAGAGAGGTCGAGGACGATAACTACATGCCTCCCTCCGAAGACGAGGCAAGCCTCGACGATGACGAATTCATCATGCCAGAGGATCCCGTCGAGCAAGAGCGTTTTCAACACAGGCTTATGGCCACGCCAAGAAGCCTCAAGAAAAAACAACAATATCTTAGAGCTGATCAAGATTTGCTAGTCGACAGATGGACTGAAGTCCTTGCGGCTGAAAAGCATAAACTCGAACGACCCTCCAAGAGCTACCCAAAGCCTAGGTTGCTACCCCGATTAGAGGAGAAAACACTTAAACCTACATCACCTGCACTCGATACGGCCGATCGGCCACCCCGTGGCTGCGACAGAGAGGCCTCTCGGCCCTCCACTCAAGCCGCACCCCGTACCAAGGCACGGGAAAATGCGCCGGACCTGCGAGATATGTTGGAGGACAAGGCAAGGCAAACAAGATCGATCTACGGATCGCGTGGGCGCCCCACAACTCGAGACAGTAACAGTCACACCGACCACAAATTCGGCAGGGCCGAACACAGTAGACAAAGCTCATTGGAGCTACGTCGTGATATAGCCCAGTATAGAGGCGCCGCACACCCACTATGCTTCATAGACGAAATAATGGATCATCAAATCCCCGAGTGTTTCAAACCCGTAAACATCGAATCATATGATGGCACAACAGATCCTGCGGTATGGATCGAGGATTATCTCCTTCATATCCACATGGCCCGCGGCGATGATTTCCACGCCATCAAATACCTCCCACTCAAGCTTAAAGGACCAGCTCGGCATTGGCTTAGCAGCTTGCCAACAGGATCAATCGGTTGTTGGGAGGACCTGGAAGCCGCATTCCTCGACAATTTCCAGGGCACTTATGTGCGACCCCCAGACGCTGATGACCTAAGTCACGTAATTCAACAGCCAGAGGAATCGGCCAGGCAATTCTGGACACGGTTCCTAACAAAGAAAAATCAATTAGTCGACTGTCCGGACGCTGAGGCCCTAGCAGCCTTCAAGCACAATATCCGTGACGAGTGGCTTGCCCGGCACCTTGCACAATATCCGTGACGAGTGGTGTGATATCTACAGAGGATGAAAATGACGAGGTTGTCGAGATCAACCCGTTAGCTGCCAAGAGATCCGTCTCAAAAGGTTTTAATCTGCTCGTTTTATAACCTTTTGCGATTAACCACTGTAGAAGCTAGGATATTGTGTGATTGGTTTAAATTCCTTGGGTAGGAAAATAAATTGTGTGGGGTTGGTGTTGGAAGGCTTGATTTGTTGGTGTTAGGGCATCTTCAATATTGAGCCGCTAACCAGACACACTAAACATCCGTGAACGCGTATGGGCACGTCCACAGACTCGGATATGGGAGCTGGTCATCCAACCCTATTCCTCAAATGTCCGCCTCTATTAACTTAAGAAAATAGTATTGGCCTTCCATCAAATATAAATGGTGCTCCACTATATACAATGACTTCTAGCTTGTGAGAGCCGTAACCCAATCCACTTCCTCCAAATAACCATTGAGAGTTGCAGATCTTCTGCCAAAATAGCTTGTTAGAGATGCAAACCTTCCACCAAAGAGAATCTAACAGAAATCAAACTGATCTCCAAGTTATTTTGACCACTCACTTCCATCAAAAAGCAATGGCCTTTGACTAAATAGCAGCGGCCTCCCTCCAAAGCAAACAGAGAGGAGAGAGGTTGTGGCATGAGGTACGTGGTGGATTTTGATTGGCAAGGCAAACACTCGAACTCCTAGAAATCTTCCCGTGCTTTTGCATGATTTGTGGTAGTTCAGGGGGCCGGATGCATCCGCGGACATATGCGGCTCCAGGGTTGGATGATAAAAATTGGTTTGACGCATTTGTGGTCGTTTTGAGGGACGTCATTGGAGATGCCCTGTCACCTATTTGTTTAGAGATTTTGGGTTGGAATGGATTGGATGTTATGAAGTGAATTGGGTTCAGGGCTAGGACTTTTTTCATTTCTCAGCCATGTTTCCTTGAACTGAATAGGCTGGTAGGTTGGTTTCACCATTGTTCCCGCAGAGAATCAATTTTGGTTGCTAGGTTGTTGATATTGTGATTTATATTTTTTGTGACCTTTGATGGAGATTAACACATTTACTGTTTACAGTCAAATGGGTTTGAAAATCTACAGAGGGCCGAATTTCTGTGTTTTTTTATTGAGGTCTTGACCTTTTGGGTTGTTTCCTTGTTTTAGATGGTTGTAGGTTTGAATGGGAATTTTCTATACTTGGTTCAGTTGTCAGTCTGAAGGATTATTTTGGTAAATGTTGAGTCCTACTAGAAAAAAAATCCTTGATTCTGCATCATCGATAATGGGATTTTTTCACAGGTCGATAATGGGATTTAAAGATCAATAATTACAAAATGATGGCAAAGGTCTATATCATGTCCATAAGTTGTAATTTAATTTATTTTGTGGGTGACTAATGCTTTCACCGAAACGTGAAGAGGATCGCACCCATGATGGTTTAGTATTCATAACAATAGTGATATTATACATATGAATTCATGTACATGATGAAATTAATTACTTTTTGTGAGACAAGCTTTTCTATATTCATCTCTGTTAGCATTGGCATTGATCTTGCATTGCAGATGACTTGAGCACCAGGACTATTGCTGGTTTTGATGGCCCCGCACAAAGGCCAGGAAAAAGGAAGAGAAAAAACCAATTCAGGGGCATCCGGCAACGCCCCTGGGGTAAGTGGGCTGCTGAAATCAGAGATCCTATTAAGGGTGCCCGTGTTTGGCTTGGTACTTTCAACAGTGCTGAAGAAGCTGCAAGAGCTTATGATGTTGAAGCACATAGGATCCGTGGCAAGAAGGCCAAGCTTAACTTTCCAGATGAACCAACAATTCTTCAGGATCGCTGTGTTCTCCATGTTATTCCTAAAGTACCCAAGCCAAGCACAACACAAGAACATAGTTTCATACCAGCACTCAACAACCTTGCCAACCAAAATGATTTCTTCTACCCATCTGCTAACTTCACATCAAACCAGCCACTTGTTCGGCTTGACAACATGCCATTTGTTCCTGCAATGAGCTCTGTTACCCCTGTTGAAGTTCCTGCTATGAATATGTACTATGACCGGAGAAGTAACACCTTTGGATGTTCTAAATTGGTCCGAGATTATTACACCAAGACTCCTGATATATCATCCATTGCTCCCATTTCAACCATTGCTGAAGGAGAAGGATCCACACCTATCAAGAGTAACACCAACAACTCAGAGGTGCCTCCTGTTATGGAGAATAATGGTGTCAATTTGGAACCTTGGATGAGATATCTTATGGATGATAGCGTGGATGAGATGATTAATAGCCTATTGAATTTTGATGTGCCTCAGGATGTCGTTGGCAACATGGACTTTGGAGCTTCGATGACATGCCCGTCCGTGGTCAATTTTTCTGAGAGAATCAAACCCTATATATCGGGAAAAATGGTAAGCCTTCCAATTTGGATGTTCAGTCCGAGTTGATAATGTTTTCATTATTCTGAATTTATTGTTTCGGTGTTTCAGGAATAAGACTATGGAAGATTTGGAAGCACTCTATTACCTCCGACTAGCATATGCTTCTATTGAAGCTTAGAAGCAAAAAAGCTGCATCTTAAGTCTATATTGTAATCGACCCATTTCCTAGTTGACTATCGATGTCTCGCAACCAATTATGAGTCTGATGAACTGTTGTCTTGTCTTTTGCCAACTTTTATGTCATCAGTACCATTTCTAAATGTGAAAAACATGAATTCTTGTCTAGTTTGCTTTAATCTGTGCAGTTCTTCTCATTTCCTTTCGTTCTAGATGTTTATTTATATTTTGGAAATAAAACTAGCTTATAAGCCACCATGTTTATATAAGCCGACTAGCATATATTGATTTTTAATACTTGGCTTATATTGAATTTGGTGTCAAGTTTGCTTTAATCTGTGCACTTGATCACCTTTTCCTAGTTCCAGAGTCTCTATTGAAGCTTAGAAGCAAAAGAAGTTGCATCTCGAGTCTCCATTGTAATCGACCCATTCCCTAATTGACTATCGCTGTCTGGCAGCCATTTATGAGTCTGATGAACCGTTGTGTTGTCTTTTGCCAACTTTTATGTCATCGCTACCATTTCTAAATGTGAACAACATGAATTCGCGTCTAATTTGCTTGAATATGTGCACTTCTTTTCATTTCCTTCCGTTCTAGATGTTTATTTATATTTTGGAAATAAAAGTAGCTTATAAGCCACAATGTTTATATAAGCCGACTAGCATATATTGATTTTTAATACATGGCTTATATTGAATTTGGTGTCAAGTTTGCTTTAATTTGTGCACTTGATCAACTTTTTCCTAGTTCCGGAGTACCAGATATACTAATCTTTGATAATAGATGTGTATGTGTGATCATACAGAGTCATTCCTACTACATGTAGTTGTTCTCACCGATGTAGTTTCTTACACAAACATCTAGTGTACCTAATTCATGATTTGATGGATATGTTGCATTTCAGTGCAGTCTTGATTTATGTCTATAACATTCACATACATTCTATGCATTTTACTGTCTGCTACTTGTAAGCTGCATTGGAATATGCATTTTACTATCTGTTACTTGTAAACTACGTTGGAATTTTCCCCGATGAGGAGGGGAGATGCAACACAATAGAGATAAGTATTTCCCTCAGTGAGAGCCAAGGTTATGGAACCAATAGGAGAACCAATCAAATTCCCTTCAACAACACCTACACACCTAAAAGCAAATACTTGCACCCAACATGGGCAAGAGGGTGTCAATCCCCTTGAACTTGTAATTGCAAGGATTAATTCTGATAGTGATAGATAGATAAATATATTGCAAAACAGAATAGAAGTAAATAAATCACAACAAGGTATTTTTGGTTTTTATAATATATAAAAGTAGACCCAGGGGCCATCATTTTCACTAGAGGCTTCTCTCTCGAACAAATAGCATAAGGTGGGTAAACAATTCACTGTTGGCCAATTGCTAGAAAAGCGCATAATTGTGACATTATTCATGGCAATGATCATACATATAGGCATCACGTCCGTGACAACTAGACCGACTCTTGCTTGCATCTACTACTATTACTCGACCAATTGACCGCTATCCAGCATGCATCTATGGTATTAAGTTCATCACAAACAGAGTAACGCTTTAAGCAAGATGACATGATGTAGACAAAGTAAACTCAAGCAATATGAATAAACCCCATCGTTTTATCCTTAGTAGCAACAATACTAATGGTGTCCTGGACTAGGGTGTGCCAACCGAGTCAGCCCGTAGTCCCCGAGCTGGGTTAGTGGGTCCGTATTCTCAATAAGGAAGACTCCAGAAGCTGTACGCCTAGATGGCTTCAAGACCATATCTGCCGAAGGCTTGACATACGCTCCAAGATATTCCCTGCCGCCTCCATGCGATCCTTAGATACCGACTATGTAACCCTAGATGTCCTACCTGGAGTGTATATAAGCCAAAGGGTTTACCCCGTAGAGGGACCAAATCACAGTTACATTCTCCTAGCCCTAGAGGTAGAACACAACTCATGTTCTTGAGTTAGGTCAACTCTTTACTTGATACATCTTCATGAATATAAACAAGAGCATGTGAAAGTGCAACTATCCCTAGGTGGTTTTGGTAATTCCTAACAACATATAGCTCATTGAGCTAATGCCATTTCAAGATTACTATCTCAGGAAATCTCAATGATTGGCATGGCATGGATGAGAAAAGTGGACCCCTCAAAATGCTAAGGATAAAGGATTGGCTCAAGCTCAAAGCTCAAGACTCCACATTTTCTATTTTAGTGATCCAAGATCACATTGAGTCTATAGGAAAAGCCAATACTATCAAGGAGGGATGAGGTGTTGCTTAATGAGGTTCTTGCTCAAAATGCTTAGTGATATGCTCCAAAACCCTCAACTACTTTCTCACGTCCACATATGACCTAAACCAAAAGTCAAACTTGGCCCCACCGATTCTTTCTATCCCGCGTCATCGAGTTTCAAATGTCATAGCCACTGCCACAAACCCTAGGCAAATCGGTCTCACCGATAGGGATCTCGGTCTCACCGAGATGGGATTGTAATCTCTCTGTTTCCCTTCGTAATGTTTCGGTCTCACCGAGACGAGCGATCGGTCCCACCGAGATTGCAATGTAAACTCTCTGTTTTCCCTTCGTAACATTTTGGTCTCACCGAAATGAGCGATCGATCCCACCGAGTTTACCTGACCAACTCTCTGGTTAGCTTATTACCAAAATCGGTCTCACCGAGTTTGTGTAATCGGTCTCACCGAGATTATGTTTTGCCCTAACCCTAATCATATCGGTCCTACCGAGTTGCATGTCGGTCCCACCGAAAACCCTAATGGTCACTAGCTGTGCTGAATCGGTTCGATCGAGTTTAATCATTCGGTCCCACCGAGTTTGGAAAGTTATGTGTAACGGTTAGATTTTGTGTGGAGGCTATATATACCCCTCCACCCCTCTTCATTCGTGGAGAGAGCCATCAGAACAAACCTACACTTCCAACCTATGTTTTCTGAGAGAGAACCACCTACACTTGTGTTGAGACCAAGATATTCCATTCCTACCATATGAATCTTGATCTCTAGCCTTCCTAAGTTACTTTCCACTCAAATCTTCTTTCCACCAAATCCATATCCTGTGAGAGAGAGTTGAGTGTTGGGGAGACTATCATTTGAAGCACAAGAGCAAGGAGTTCATCATCAACACACCATTTGTTACTTCTTGGAGAGTGGTGTATCCTAGATTGGCTAGGTGTCACTTGGGAGCCTCCGACAAGATTGTGGAGTTTGACCAAGGAGTTTGTAAGGGCAAGGAGATCGCCTACTTCGTGAAGATCTACCGCTAGTGAGGCAAGTCCTTCATGGGCGATGGCCATGGTGGGATAGACAAGGTTGCTTCTTCGTGGACCCTTCGTGGGCGGAGCCCTCCGTGGACTCACACAACTGTTACCCTTCATGGGTTGAAGTCTCCATCAACGTGGATGTATGATAGCACCACCTATCGGAACCACGACAAAACATCTGTGTCTCCAATCGCGTTTGAATCCTCCAAACCCTTCCCTTTACATTCTTGCAAGTTGCATGCTTTAGTTTCCGCTGCTCATATACTCTTTGGATGCTTGCTTGAATTGTGTTAAGATTGCTTGACTTGTCCAAAGTTGCTAAAATCTGCCAAGAATTAAAATTGGGAAAAGGCTAGATTTTTATTTGGTTAAGTAGTCTAATCACCCCCTCTAGACATACTTTCGATCCTACAACATGACATAGGGTTTTAATTCCATCAAGAGGTCCCGAACTTGGGTAAACACCATCTCTCTTCTTCCTGTTACCATCGATCCGAGATCAACGGCTTGGGACCCCCTAGCCCGAGGTCTGCCAGTTTTGACACCGATGCTGGTGCTCTCACCGAGAGTTCCGCTGTGTGATCGCTGGAAAGATCGATGGATCATCTGCAGATCAACTACGGTGCCGGCCACAAAGATGTTTACGTCCCGTCCAACTTTTTGTATTCGGAAGCATGGTCTTCTACATTGACTCAACGGGCCATCTGGCCTCTGTCGAGAACTACGCCTCGAGTCAGATCGTGACCTTCAGAGGCCTGGAGTACACCGCGGAGTCCCGCGGCGAGCTTGTCCCATCAGGCTGGATGCGAGGTCGGGTTGAGGGTTTACCAAACATTGTAGGCTCGACTCTGAAACCGATCTCCTTGAAGGACATCGGATCAGGCCCCTTGGCACCACCGGAGGCGCCTAGCACGAAGGTCCCAGGCGACCTCACCCCGACTCTTAGTCTGGATGCTAGTCCGGCCCCCATCTCGAAGGTCGCGGCGGATTTAGAACCGACCCCAGCGCAGGGTCAAGAATCTCCTTCGGATCCTCCCCATGCCGAAAACACGTTGAGTTATACACCGGGCATACTTCAAGTTAGCCCTGCTTATAGCCAGGCCATGGACTCCAAAGAGCTATCTCACCTGAACGAGATGCTTGACCGTATCCAGAGCATGTCAATCTCGGACGACAAGACTTTGGTTTTTGACAAGATCGGACTTAAAGCCAACGATCGAGAAATTTACATCCCACCCACCACCACCTAGTAACCATGGTAGATGACTTAACCGACATGCTACACTATGACAAGGCCATGGACATGGACAAACATGCCGATGGCCCCACCGAAAACACTTCGCCATTAGTAAATACCGGCAAGTGGACCGCAACATCTACTTACGATGTATACATGGTCGACACTCCTAGGAACCCCCATAGCCATCGACGAAGACGCGGGCAGGGTACCAACGGAGAACCTAGCGGGAATAACGCCGCCACCGACAATGGCGACATAGTGATATGTCTCCAACGTATCTATAATTTTTGATTGTTCCATGCTATTATATTATCAACCTTGGATGTTTTATATGCATTATTATGCTATTTTATATCTTTTTGGGACTAACCTACTAACCTAGTGCCAAGTGCCAGTTGCAGTTCTTGTTTTTACCTTTTAAGAAAATCAATACCAAAAAGAGTCCAAATGGAACGAAGCTTTTTGAGGATTTTTCTTGGACCAGAAGACACCCAGGAACCTTTGGGAGGAGGTCAGAGGGGCCACTAGTTGGCGACAAGCTCGGAGGGCGTGCCCTGGGGGGGGCTTGTGGGCCCCTTGATGCTCCTCTAATCCTAATCTTTGCTCTATAAATACCCAAATATTTTCCGTATACTAGGGGCACACCAAAAATACTTTTCCACCGCCGCAAGTTTCCATTCTCGCGAGATCCCATCTAGAGGCCTTTTCCGATACTCTGCTGGAGGGGGATTCGACCATGGAGGGCTTCTACATCAACCTTACTGCCCTTCCGATGATGTGTGTGTAATTTACCACAGGCCTACTGGTCAATAGCTAGTAGCTAGATGGCTTCTTCTCTCCCTTTGATCTTCGATACAATGTTCTCCTCATTGTTCTTGGAGATTTATTCGATGTAATCTTCTTTTGCGGTGCGTTTGTTGAGATTCGATGAATTGTGGGTATATGATTAGATTATCTATGAATATTATTTGAGTCTTCTCTAAAATATTTTATGCATGATTAAGATAGCTTTGTATTTCTCCCCGATCTATTGATTTGGTTTGGCCAACTAGATTGATTTTTCTTGCAGTGGGAGAGGTGCTTTGTAATGGGTTCAATCTTGCGATGCTTATACCCAGTGACAGAAGGGGACATGACACGTATTTCTATTGTTGCCATTAAGGATAAAGAGATGGGATTTGTTCATATTGATTGTATCTATCCCTCTAGATCATGTCATCTTGCTTAAGGCGTTACTCCGTAACTTAATACACTAGATGCATACTGGATATCGATCGATGTGTGGAGTAATAGTAGTAGATGCAGACATGAGTCGGTCTACTTGTTACGGAAATGATGCCTATATTCATGATCATTGCCTTAGATATCGTCATAACTATGCGCTTTTCTATCAATTGCTCAACAGTAATTTGTTTACCCACTATATGCATTCTTCCAAGAGAGAAGCCTCTAGTGAAAACTATGGCCCTCGGGTCTATTTTTATCATATTATTTTTAGAGATATAAAATAAAAAATACAAAAATACTTTGCTGCAATTTATCTACCTTTATCTTATTTTGCGTGTTTACTTATATTTTATATCCATCACTATCAGATCTCATCCTTGCAAGTAACTATGAAGGGATTGAAAACCCCTTTATCACATTGGGTGCAAGTATTTGTTTGTTTGTGCAGGTGCTATGATGACCCACAAGTATATGGGACCAATTGTAGCCTTTTTGATAAGTAAGAGTGTCGAACCCAATGAGGAGCAAAAGGAAATGACAAGTGGTTTTTAGCAAGGTAATGTCTGCAAGTGCTAAAATTGTAAGTAGCAGAGTAGTTTGATAGCAAGATAATTTGTAACGAGCAAGTAATGATAATAGTAACAAAAATGCAGCAAGGTAGACCAATCCTTTTCAGACAAAGGACAGGCCAAAATGGTCTCTTATAATAAGCAAAATGTTCTTGAGGGTACACGGGAATTTCATCTAGTCACTTTCATCATGTTGATTCGGTTCATGTTCGCTACTTAGATAATTTGATATGTGGGTGGACCGGTGCTTAGGTGCTGTTCTTACTTGAACAAACCTCCTACTTATGATTAACCCCCTCGCAAGCATCCACAACTACGAGAAAAAGTATTAAGAATAAATTCTAACCATAGCATTAAACTTTTTGATCCAAGTGGCCCCTAACGGAATATCGTATGAACTAGGGTTTAAGCTTCTGTCAATCTCGCAACACATCATCTAGTTGTTGGGGAATGCAGTATTTCAAATTTTTTCCAACGATCACGCAAGATCTATCTAGGAGATGCATAGCAACGAGCGGGGGAGAGTGTGCCTACGTACCCTCGTGGACCGAAAGCGGAAGCGTTTAGTAACGCGGTTGATGTAGTCGAACGTCTTCACGATCCAACCGATCGAAGTACCGAACGCACGACACTTCCACGATTAGCACACGTTCAGCTCGGTGATGTCCCTCGTACTCTTGATCCAGCTGAGGCCGAGGGTGAGTTCCTTCAGCACGACGACGTGTTGACGGTGATGATGAAGTTACCGACACAGGGCTTCGCCTAAGCACTACAAAGGCATGACCGAGGTGTATATCTATGGAGGGGGAACCGCACACGGCTAAAAGATCAACTTGTGTGTCTATGGGGTGCCCCCTCCCCCAAATATAAAGGAGGGGAGGAGGAGGAGGGCCGGCCACAAGGGGCGCGCTCAAGGGGGGGAGTCCTACTCCAAGTAGGATTCTGCCCCCCTTTCCAACTTCCACAAGGAGAAGGGGGTATGGAGAAGAGGGAGAGAAGGAAAGGGGGTGAGGGAGTCCTGGATTAGGGGGTGTTCGGATAGCCGGACTATACCTTCAGTCGGACTCCTAGACTATGAAGATACAAGATTCAAGACTTCGTCCCGTGTCCGGAAGGGACTTTCCTTGGCGTGGAAGGCAAGCTTGGCGATACTGATATCCAGATCTCCTACCATTGTAACCGACTTTGTGTAACCCTAACCCTCTCCGGTGTCTATATAAACCAGATGGTTTTAGTCCGTAGGACAACATACAGAACAACAATCATACCATAGGCTAGCTTCTAGGGTTTAGCCTCTCTGATCTCGTGGTAGATCTACTCTTGTACTACCCATATCATCAATATTAATCAAGCAGGATGTAGGGTTTTACCTCCATCAAGAGGGCCCGAACTTGGGTAAAACTTCGTGTCCCTTGCCTCCTGTTACCATCCGGCCTAGACGCACAATTCGGGACCCCCTACCCGAGATCCGCCGGTTTTGACACCGACATTGGTGCTTTCATTGAGAGTTCCTCTGTGTCGTCGCTGTCAGGCTCGATGGCTCCTACGATCATCAATAGCGATGCAGTCCAGGGTGAGACCTTCCTCCCCGGACAGATCTTCGTCTTCAGCAGCTTCGCACTGCGGGCCAATTCACTTGGCCATCTGGAGCAGATCGAAAGCTACGCCCCTGTCCGTCAGGTCAGATTTGGAAGTTTAAACTACACAACTGACATCCGCGGGGACTTGATCTTCGACGGATTCGAGCCACTGCCGAGCACGCCGCACTGTCCCGACGAGCATGATCTAGCTCTGCCACCAAATAGTGCCTCGGAGGCCGCACCTGCATCGGCTTCGACCCTTAATTCGGAGCCAACTGCGCCGATCGAGGATAGGTGGTTGGACGCCACCTCGGGGGCTGCGATCCCAACGGTGATCGAGCCGAACACTAGCCCCGCACTCTGCGAGACTCGTGACTCCAAGGAGCCGGACTCCTCTCTGGACTCCGAACCCTCCGCGCCCCTGCCGATCGAATCCGATTGGGCACCGATCATGGAGTTTACTGCCGCGGACATCTTTCAGCACTCGCCTTTCGGCGATATTCTGAAGACACCGAAGTCTCTCTCTTTATCAGGAGAGCCCTGGCCGGACTATGGTCAGCAAGGTTGGGGTACGGATGATGAAGAAATTCAAAGCCCACCCACCACCCACTTTGTAGCCACTGTCGATGATTTAACCGACATGCTCGACTTCGACTCCGAAGACATCGACGGTATGGACGCCGATGAAGGAGACGATGAAGAACCAGCGCCTATTAGGCCCTGGAAAGCCACCTCATCATATGACATATACATGGTGGACACCCCAAAAGAAGGAGATGGCGATGGAACAGCGGAGGATGACCCCTCCAGGAAACAGCCTAGGTGCCGGCGTCAGCGGCGCCGCTGAAAATCCCGCCAAAACAAATACGGTGATTCTAGCACGGGAGATAATAATACTCCGGAAAGTGCCAAAGAAAACCCCCTCTCGCAAGATTTAGCACAGGAGGATGGAGAAACCAGCCCTCATGAGAGAGCGGCAGACAGAGAGGTCGAGGACGATAACTACATGCCTCCCTCCGAAGACGAGGCAAGCCTCGACGATGACGAATTCATCGTGCTAGAGGATCCCGTCGAGCAAGAGCATTTTCAACGCAGGCTTATGGCCACGGCAAGAAGCCTCAAGAAAAAACAGCAACATCTTAGAGCTGATCAAGATTTGCTAGTCGACAGATGGACTGAAGTCCTTGCGGCTGAAAAGCATAAACTCGAACGCCCCTCCAAGAGCTACCCAAAGCGCAGGTTGCTACCCCGATTAGAGGAGAAAGCACTTAAACCTACATCACCTGCACTCGATACGGCCGATCGGCCACCCCGTGGCCGCGACAGAGAGGCCTCTCGGCCCTCCACTCAAGCCGCACCCCGTACCAAGGCACGGGAAAATGCGTCGGACCCGCGAGATATGTTGGAGGACAAGGCAAGGCAAACAAGATCGATCTACGGATCGCGTGGGCGCCCCACGACTCGAGACGGTAACCGTCACGCCGGCCACAAATTCGGCAGAGCCGAACACAGTAGACAAACCTCATTGGAGCTACGTCGTGATATAGCCCAGTACAGAGGCGCCGCACACCCACTATGCTTCATAGACGAAATAATGGATCATCAAATCCCCGAGGGTTTCAAACCCGTAAACATCGAATCATATGATGGCACAACTAATCCTGCGATATGGATCGAGGATTATCTCCTTCATATCCACATGGCCAGCGGCGATGATTTCCACACCATCAAATACCTCCCACTCAAGCTTAAAGGACCAGCTCGGCATTGGCTTAACAGCTTGCCAACAGGATCAATCGGTTGTTGGGAGGACCTAGAAGCCGCATTCCTCGACAATTTCCAGGGCACTTATGTGCGACCCCCAGACGCTGATGACCTAAGTCACGTAATTCAACAGCCAGCGGAATCGGCCAGGCAATTCTGGACACGGTTCCTAACAAAGAAAAATCAATTAGTCGACTGTCCGGACGCTGAGGCCCTAGCAGCCTTCAAGCACAATATCCGTGACGAGTGGCTTGCCCGGCACCTTGGACAGGAAAAGCCGAAGTTTATAGCAGCACTCACGACACTCATGACCCGCTTTTGCGCGGGAGAAGACAGCTGGCTTGCTCGTAGCAATAATATGACCAAGAACCCTGGTAATTCGGATACCAGGGACAGTAGTGGCAGGTCGCGTCGCAACAAGCAGAAGCACCACATTAATGGCAACAATGCTGAGGATACGACAGTTAATGCCGGATTTAGAGGCTCTAAATCTGGTCAGCGGAAAAAGCCATTCAAAAGGTATCCTAGGGGCCTGTCCAGTTTGGACCGAATACTCGACCGCTTGTGCCAGATACATGGCACCCCCGAAAAGCCGGCCAATCACACCAACAGGGATTGTTGGGTGTTCAAGCAGGCAGGCAAGTTAAACGCCGAAAATGAAGACAAGGGGCTGCATAGCGATGACGACGAGGAGCCCCGGCCGTCGAGCAACAGTGGACAGAAGGATTTTCCCCCACAAGTGCGGACGGTGAACATGATATACGCAACCCACGTCCCCAAAAGGGAGCGGAAGCGCGCATTAAGGGATGTATACGTGGTAGAGCCAGTCGCCCCAAAGTTCAACCCATGGTCCTCCTGCCCGATCACCTTTGATCGAAGGGACCATCCCACTAGCATCCATCATGGCGGATTCGCCGCATTGGTTCTAGACCCAATTATTGACGGATTTCATCTCACTAGAGTCTTTATGGACGGCGGCAGGAGCCTGAACCTGCTTTACCAGGATACAGTGCGGAAAATGGGCATAGATCCCTCGAGGATTAAGCCCACCAAAACGACCTTTAAAGGCGTAATACCAGGTGTAGAGGCCAACTATACAGGCTCAGTCACACTTGAAGTGGTCTTCGGATCTCCGGATAATTTCCGAAGCGAGAAGTTAATCTTCGACATAGTCCCATTCTGCAGTGGCTATCACGCACTGCTCAGGCGAACCGCATTCGCCAAGTTCAATGCGGTACCGCACTACGCATACCTCAAACTCAAGATGCCAGGCCCTCGAGGAGTAATTACGGTCAACGGAAACACCGAACGCTCCCTCCGAACGGAGGAGCACACGGTGGTCCTTGCAGCGGAAGTACAAAGCAGCCTCTCCAGGCAGTTCTCTAGTCCGGCCATTAAACGACCGGACACCGTCAAGCGCGCCCGGAGTAACCTACAACAAGACCGCCTGGCACGACCCGGGCAGGCGTAGCAATGCGGCCCCAACCCCAGCCCTCGCAAAAATGCGACACCAGTACTTCGCGTACATAACTATGCTCTAGAAATACCATGGGTACAGGGGAAGGGGCACCATCACGACACGCCCGAAACACGGCTTAAACCGCACCAGGGGCTGCCGAGTTTTTAATTTTCTCTTACTTTCAGGACTCCACACTTCGGAAGGCCCTGTTCGGCAGTTCAATTGCCGCACAAACGATGCAAGAACCAGGGATGCAGACAAGCCGCGCCGCATTACGGAACTCCCAGGGGCTTTAGTACCCCTCAATATGGTGTGAGAAGTCCAAACACTTTAACAAGTGCGGCACCCCGAACTTATAGCATTATATGCATCGGCTCCGAATCATGTCTTGGGTCAATAGTTGGGTTTGCCCGGCTCCTATGTTTTGGTGCCTTACATTCGGCTAAGGTAGCACTAGGAGAACCACTGCGATCGTGCCCCAGTTGAGCTAGGTAGAGCACCTCAGTGGAGAAAGCTAAAACTGACTGTCATGATGAAGCGAGAGCTGGTCGCTGTTCGAGAGGTTTTTCGAGTCCCTAACGACTTATGCCGCTTAGAGCGAGGAGCCGGATCTGTCGGGCCAAGGCGTGGATAGCGCCCCGAACTCGGTCTTCCGAATACCAGGGGCTTTGCCGAAATTTAAAATTATAGGATTCTATGGCTAAGTGAGAGTGTTCATGCATTATAGTCCGATTGCCTTATTCGTTGGGCTGAGTGCCTCCCTCGAAGGACCCAAACATGGGAAAAAGAGCGCTCAGGTTTATCCCCAAACACCCGAGCACTAGCGGCACGGGGGGAGAAGCCGACGACTTGCCATCTCTCAGAATTGATAAACAGCCGCACAGAAGGTAATATTGTAAATTCCAACATCATTACTTAGCGCATATGAACAAGTTTTCAGCGCACAGGACAAAATGAGCAAGTTTCACTCAAAAATTACATCCCTAGAACATTCATCCGCCACAAGGCAGGCACCCTTCAGAACATCCTTATAATAATTCTCGAGCTTGCGATGCTCTTTCCCCGGCGGTGGCCCGTCCTTCACAAGCTTCTCAGCATCCAGCTTGCCCCAGTGCACCTTAGCACGGGCAAGGGCCCTATGGGCACCTTCAATGCAGACGGAGCGCTTGATGACTTCGAGCCTTGGACAGGCCTCCACCAGCCGCCGCACCAGCCCGAAATAGCTCCCAAGCAGAGCCTCTCCAGGCCACAGCCGAACTATGAGGCCCTTCATGGCCTGTTCGGCCGCCTTGTGGAGCTCGACCAGTTGCTTTAGCTGGTCGCTCAGGGGCACGGGGTGCCCGGCCTCAGCATACTGAGACCAGAACACCTTCTCTGTCGAGCTGCCCTCCTCGGCTCGATAGAATGCGGCGGCATCGGACACACTCCTGGGAAGATCTGCGAACGCTCCTGGAGAGCTCCGGATTCGGGTAAGTAACAAGTAACTCACGTTTATGTGTTTGCTTTGCATAAAGAATGCCTTACCCGCCGCTATCTTCTTCACCTCATCCAACTCCTAGAGGGTCTTCTGGGATTCGTCCTTGGCAGACTTGGCATTTTCAATAGCTACCACGAGCTCGGACGCTCGCGTCTTTGAGTCAAGCTCCAAACTCTCATGTTTTTCCATGAGAGCCTGGAGCTCTTGCCGTACCTTGCCAACCTCGGCCTCACACTTCTCCCGCTCGGTGCGCTCCGTGGCCGCCCTCTTCTCGGCCTCGACCAGCTCTTGCTTAAGGGTCGCCACCTCAGACGTGGCCCCTACAATAGCCACGATAATCCTGTCATTTTTTGCAATTGCACCTTTTTATATATATTTAAACAAGGTATTTCTTACCTTCATTGTCCTCGAGCTGCTTCTTGGCATGCCCGAGCTCTTGCTCGGACCGCTCGAGGTTCTGCTTTAGCGTGTCCACTTCCGCAGTCAGTGCGGCGGACGCAAGCAAAGAAGCCTGCATACGCATATTGACTCCTTTTTGTTAGACTCCTGCGAATTTTATTTGATCCTCTATTCGGCTTTTCTTCCCGAATGCCAAACAGAGCATCAGGGGCTACTGTCTATGCGGTAATATTATTTACACATTCTTTACTTACCTCAAAGCCTGTTAAAAGGCTAGTACAAGCTTTAGTCAGTCCGCTCTTAGCGGACTGAACCTTCTGGACCACCGCACTCATAATGGTGCGGTGCTCCTCGTCGATGGAGGCGCCTTGGAGTGCCTCCAACATATTGTCCGGCGCCTCCGGTTGGACGGGGGTCACCGGCACGGTGGGCTTGCTCCTCTTGGAAGGAGGTCCCCCGCCGGACTCTGGAACCTTTGAAGGTTCCGGAGCAGTGTCCGGCCTAGAGCCGGACTTGGAGCCCTGGGGGGTTTAATCCCCTTTACTCCTGGAGTCCGGGAGGTCGCCTTGCGGCGCCTCCAGGACCACCTCCTCCCGGCTTGTAACCTGTTGGGACAACACTTCGATGTCGTCTGTAGGGCGGGGGGAAGAAGCCGTTGGAAGCGAGTTCACATCCGACGAGTCCAGTGAGCCGCTTGACGACGCGTCGAGCCGGTCTTTGGGTGGGCTGCATAAACATATTCGACATAAGGGAAAGCTGTGCAATAAACGAATGCTATGAATTAACTCTGGTATCCGGATACTTACGATTTTTCCAGGGGCTTGGCCCTGGGCGGCCACTCCTCTCCGCCATCGTCGGCGTCGGTGGAGTAGTCCGGAGGAAGGGTTTTCCCCTTCTTGGACCCTCCAGCCTCCCTAGAGAGGGCGGCCTTCCTTTTCTTCTCTCCTCCCACTGGAGGGGGAGAGGTCTCTTCTTCCTCCTCCTCGTCTTCACGGGAGGAATGCGCCTCGGAACCGTCGGATGATGGATCCGACACCTCCTGGCGCCGGACACTCTTTCGAGTCCCCGTGGCCTTTTTCGCGGCCTTCTTCTCCAGCACCACATAGGGTGCCGGAACCAGCAGCTTTGCCAAGCGAGCGTCCGCTGGGCCTTCGGGCAAAGGAGCCGGACAGTTGATCTGTCCGGACGACACCTGCCAATCCTGTCAAAGGTAAGGGAGCTTAGATCTCGCATAGAGTCAAACTATGAAAAACTGATACCCTATAAAAGGAAAAAACAGCTTACCGCATGAGCGTGATGCTGCGTACTGAATTCGCGATCCTCGGTAGCGGATGCGGGGGCCTCGACGCCCTTGAAAAGCACCTTCCAGGCATCTTCATACGTCGTGTCGAAGAGCCTGCTCAGAGTTTGGTGCCGCGCCGGGTCGAACTCCCACAGGTTGAAAGCCCGTTGTTGACACGGGAGGATCAGGCAGATGAGCATAACCTGGACTACATTGACTAGTTTGAGCTTCTTGTCCACCAGGGTTTGGACGCATGTTTGGAGTCCGGTCAGCTCTCCTTTTTTACCCCATGACAGGCCCGTCTCCTTCTAGGAGGTGAGCCGCGTAGGGGGTGCAGATCAAAACTCGGGGGCTGCGACCCATTCGGGGTCACGCGGCTCGGTGATGTAAAACCTCCCCGATTGCCACCCCTTTAGGGTCTCCACAAAGGAGCCCTCGAGCCATAAGACGTTGGCCATCTTGCCCACCATGGCGCCTCTGCACTCCGCCTGGTTGCCGCGCACCACCTTCGGCTTGACATTGAAAGTCTTGAGCCATAGGCCGAAATGGGGGCAGATGCAGAGGAAAGCCTCGCACACGGCGATAAACGCCGAGATGTTGAGGACAAAGTTCAGGGTCAGATTGTGGCAATCCAGGCCATAGTACAACATGAGCCCCTGGACAAATGGGTGGAGAGGGAAGCCCAGTCCGCGGAGGAAATGGGGGAGGAACACCACCCTCTCATGGGGCCTAGGGGTGGGGATGAGCTGCCCCTTTTCGGGAAGCCAGTACGCGATGTCGTTAGACCAGTATCCGACCTTCCTCAGTTTTTTGATGTGTCCCTCCGTGATGGAGGAGACCATCCACTTGCCTCCCGCTCCGGACATGGCTGGAGAAGGTTGAGGTGGGGAGTGCGGACTTCGGCGCTGGAGCTCGAGTGTGCGAGAACGGATAAGCAAGGGAGGAAGAAGGCGTAGGTGAAAAGGTGGATCCTTATCCCCTTATATGGGTGGACGCTACTACATGTCCCCACCAGCCTGGTAAAACTCGCTTATCTCCAAGCGACGTAATCAATGGCGCGGTTGGGTTACCCACGCCCGTATTGATGAGAATCCCGGAATAAGGGGACACGATCTCTGCTTTAACAAGACATGCCAAGGAAACCGCCTCGCATTAGCGCTGAGGGGGGATAATAAAACGACTCGGATAAAGGCTTGGCCGTGGTGTGTCACGCTATGGAATACGTCAGCAGATTAGATTTGTGTAAATGTTATTCTCTCTATGGAAATATGTGGAAACTTATTTTGCAGAGCCGGACACTATCTTTGTCTTCAAAATCTTCTATGAAGTACTTGGAGGAGGAACCCGCCTTGCAATGCCGAAGACAATCTGCGCGCCGGACTCGTCGTCATTGAAGCCTGGTTCAGGGGCTACTGAGGGAGTCCTGGATTAGGGGGTGTTCGGATAGCCGGACTATACCTTCAGCCGGACTCCTGGACTATGAAGATACAAGATTGAAGACTTCGTCCCGTGTCCGGAAGGGACTTTCCTTGGCGTGGAAGGCAAGCTTGGCGATACTGATATGCAGATCTCCTACCATTTTAACCGACTTTGTGTAACCCTAACCCTCTCCGGTGTCTTTATAAACCGGAGGGTTTTAGTCCGTAGGACAACATACAGAACAACAATCATACCATAGGCTAGCTTCTAGGGTTTAGCCTCTCTGATCTCGTGGTAGATCTAATCTTGTACTGCCCATATCATCAATATTAATCAAGCAGGACGTAGGGTTTTACCTCCATCGGGAGGGCCTGAACCTGGGTAAAACTTCATGTCCCTTGCCTCCTGTTACCATCCGGCCTAGACGCACAGTTCGGGACCCCCTACCCGAGATCCGCCGGTTTTCACACCGACAGGGGGCCGCCCCCCAACCTAAACCAATTCGGATTGGGCTTGAGGACACGTGCCTCCACCTGGCTTCCCCCTCCTCTCTTCCACTAGGGCCCATGAAGGCCCATTAACCCCCCGGGGGGTTCCGATAACCCCCCGGTACTCCGGAAAATGCTCGAACCTATCCGAAACCTTTCCGGTGTCCAAACATAACCTTCCAATATATCAATATTTATGTCTCGACCATTTCGAGACTCCTCGTCATGTCCGTGATTTCATCCGGGACTCCAAACAAACTTCGGTTCATCAAAACACAAAACTCATAATACAAATCGTCATCGAACGTTAAGCGTGCGGACCCTACGGGTTCGAGAACTATGTAGACATGACCGAGACACATCTCTGGTCAATAACCAATAGCGGAACCTGGATGCTCATATTGGCTCCTACATATTCTACGAAGATCTTTATCGGTCAAACTGCATAACAACATACGTTGTTCCCTTTGTTATCGGTATGTTACTTGCCCGAGATCCGATCGTCGGTATCATCATACCTAGTTCAATCTCGTCACCAGCAAGTCTCTTTACTCGTTCCGCAATACATCATCTCGTGACTAACTCATTAGTCACATTGCTTGCAAGGCTCATAGTGATGTGCATTACCGAGAGGGCCCAGAGATACCTCTTCGATACACGGGGTGACAAATCCTAATCTTGATCTATGCCAACTCAACAAACACCATCGGAGACACCTGTAGAGCACCTTTATAATCACCTAGTTACTCCCTCCGGTCCTTTTTACTCCGCATATTAGGTTTGGGTCAATTCAAACTTTGCAAAGTTTGACCAAATATATATAAAAACAGGATTACCGTACCACTCTGGTGCAGATCTCACTCTGGTTTACCTACGAGGTTCGGTAGTAACTTGATCTGAAGTTACATGATCATCATCATTAGCTTCCTCACTAATTGGTGTAGTAGTCACAAGAACAGATTTATGTGATGAACTACTTTCCAATAAGGGAGCAGGTACAGTTACCTCATCAAGTTCTACTTTCCTCCTACTCACTTCTTTCGAGAGAAACTCCTTCTCTAGAAAGGATCCATTCTCAGCAATGAATATCTTGCCTTCAGATCTGTGACAGAAGGTGTACCCAACATTTTCTTTTGGGTATCCTATGAAGACACACTTCTCCGATTTGGGGTTGAGCTTATCAGGTTGAAACTTTTTCACATAAGCATTGCAACCTCAAACTTTTAGAAACGACAGCTTAGGTTTCTTGCCAAACCATAGTTCATACGGTGTCGTCTCAACGGGTTTAGATGGTGCCCTATTTAACATGAATGTAGCTGTCTCTAATGCATAACCCCAAAACGATAGTGGTAAATTGGTAAGAGACATCATAGATCGTACCATATCTAATAAAGTACGGTTACGGCGTTCGGACACACCATTACACTGTGGTGTTCCAGGTGGCGTGAGTAGTGAAACTATTTCACATTGTTTTAATTGAAGGCCAAACTCGTAACTCAAATATTTTACTTCTGCGATCATATCGTAGAAACTTTTATTTTTGTTACGATGATTCTCCACTTCACTCTGAAATTCTTTGAACTTTTCAAATGTTTCAGACTTGTGTTTCATCAAGTAGATATACTCATATCTGCTCAAATCATCTGTGAAGATCAGAAAATAATGATACCTACCGCGAGCCTCAATATTCATCAGACCACATACATCAATATGTATGATTTCCAACAAATCTTTTGCTCGCTCCATTGTTCTGGAGAACAGAGTCATAGTCATCTTGCCCACGAGGCATGGTTCGCAAGCATCAACTAATTCATAATCAAGTGATTCCGAAAGCCCATCAGCATGGATTTTCTTCATGTGCTTTACACCAATATGACCTAAATGGCATTGCCACAAATAAGTTGCACTATCATTATTAACTTCGCATCTTTTGGCTTCAATATTATGAAAATGTGCATCACCACGATCGAGATCCAACAAACCATTTTCATTGGGTGTATGACCATAGAACGTTTTATTCATGTAAACAGAACAACAATTATTCTCTAACTTACATGAATAAGCATATTGCAATAAACATGATCCAATCATATTCATGCACAACGCAAACACTAAATAACATTTATTTTAGGTTTAACACTAATCCCGAAAGTATAGGGAGTGTGCGATGATGATCATATCAATCTTGGAACCATTTCCAATACACATCGTCACTTCACCCTTAACTAGTCTCTGTTCATTCTGCAACTCCCGTTTCGAGTTACTATTCTTAGCAACTGAACTAGTATCAAATAATGAGGGGTTGCTATAAACACTAGTAAAGTACACATCAATAACATGTATATCAAATATACCTATGTTCACTTTGCCATCCTTCTTATCCGCCAATTACTTGGGGTAGTTCCGCTTCCAGTGACCAGTCCCTTTGCAGTAGAAGCACTCAGTTTAAGGCTTAGTTCCAGACTTGGGTTTTTCACTTGAGCAGCAACTTGCTTGCCATTCTTCTTGAAGTTCCCCTTTCTTCCCTTTGTCCCTTTACTTGAAACTAGTGGTTTTGTTTACCATCAACACTTGATGCTTTTCTTGATTTCTATCTTCGTCGATTTCAGCATCACGAAGATCTTGGGAATCGTTTCCGTTATCCCTTGCATATTATAGTTCATCAAGAAGTTCTACTAAGTTGGTGATGGTGACTAGAGAATTCTTTCAATCACTATTTTATCTGGAAGATTAACTCCCACTTGATTCAAGCGATTGTAGTACCCCAGACAATCTGAGCACATGCTCACTGCTTGAAATATTAACTTCAACTCCTGGAACATCTCATATGGTCCATGACGTTCAAAACGTCTTTGAAGTCCCGATTCTAAGCCGTTTAAGCATGGTGCACTAAACTATCAAGTAGTCATCATATTGAGCTAGCCAAATGTTCATAACATCTGCATCTGCTCTTGCAATAGGTTTGTCACCTAGCGGTGCATCAAAGACATAATTCTTCTGTGCAGCAATGAGGATAAACCTCAGATCACGGATCCAATCCGCATCATTGCTACTAACATCTTTCAACTTAGTTTTCTCTAGGAACATATCAAAAATAAAATAGGGGAGCTAAACGCGAGCTATTGATCTACAACATAGAGATGCTAATACTACCAGGACTAAGTTCATGATAAATTAAAGTTCAATTAATCATATTACTTAAGAACTCCCACTTAGAAAGACATCCCTCTAATCTTCTAAGTGATCACATGATCCAAATCAACTAAACCATAACCGATCATCACATGAAATGGAGTAGCTTTCAATGGTGAACATCAATATGTTGATCATATCTACTATATGATTCACGCTCGACCTTTCGGTCTTAGTGTTCTGAGGCCATATCTGCATATGCTAGGCTCGTCAAGTTTAACCTGAGTATTCTGCGTGTGCAAAAACTGGCTTGCACCCGTTGTAGATGGACGTGAGCTTATCACACCCGATCATCACGTGGTGTCTGGGGACGACGAACTTTGGCAACGGTGCATACTCAGGGAGAACACTTTTATCTTGAAATTTAGTGAGAGATCATCTTATAATGCAACCGTCAATCAAAGCAAGATAAGATGCATAAAAGATAAACATCACATGTAATCAATATAAGTGATATGATATGGCCATCATTATCTTGTGCTTGTGATCTCCATCTCCGAAGCACCTTCATGATCACCATCGTCACCGGCGCGACACCTTGATCTCCATCGTAGCATAGTTGTCGTCTCGCCAATCTTATGCTTCCATGACTATCGCTACCGCTTAGTGATAAAGTAAAGCATTACAGGGCGATTGCATTGCATACTATAAAGCGACAACCATATGACTCCTGCCAGTTGCCGATAACTCGGTTACAAAACATGATCATCTCATACAATAAAATTTAGCATCATGTCTTGACCATATCACATCACAACATGCCCTGCAAAAACAAGTTAGACGTCCTCTACTTTGTTGTTGCAAGTTTTACGTGGCTGCTACGGGCTTAGCAAGAACCGTTCTTACCTACACATCAAAACCACAACGATAGTTTGTCAAGTTAATATTGTTTTAATCTTTGCAAGGACCGGGCGTAGCCACACTTGGTACAACTAAAGTTGGAGAAACTGACACCCGCCAGCCACCTGTGTGCAAAGCACGTCGGTAGAACCAGTCTCGCGTAAGCGTACGCGTAATGTCGGTCCGGGCCGCTTCATCCAACAATTTATTCTCTTACTTAAATGAATAACAGTATTGCAATAAACATGACCAAATCATATTCATGCTCAACGCAAACACCAAATAACACTTATTTAGGTTCAACACTAATCCCAAAAGTATAGGGAGTGTGCGATGATGATCATATCAATCTTGGAACCACTTCCAACACACATCATCACTTCACCCTTAACTAGTCTCTGTTCATTCTACAACTCCCGTTTAGAGTTACTACTCTTAGCAACTGAACCAGTATCAAATACCGAGGGGTTGCTACGAATACTAGTAAAATACACATCAATAATCTGTATATCAAATATACCTTTGTTCACTTTGCCATCCTTCTTATCCCCCAAATACTTGGGGTAGTTCCGCTTCCATTGACCAGCCCCTTTGCAGTAGAAGCACTCAGTTTCAGGCTTAGGTCCAGACTTGGGTTTTTCACTTGAGCAGCAACTTGCTTGCCGTTCTTCTTGAAGTTCCCCTTTCTTCCCTTTGTCCCTTTACTTGAAACTAGTGGTTTTTTTACCATCAACACTTGATGCTTTTCTTGATTTCTACCTTCATCGATTTCACCATCGCGAAGAGCTTGGGAATCGTTTCCGTTATCCCTTGCATATTATAGTTCATCACAAAGTTCTACTAACTTGGTGATGGGGACTAGAGAATTCTGTCAATCACTATTTTATCTGGAAGATTAACTCCCACTTGATTCAAGCGATTGTAGTACCCAGACAATCTGAGCACATGCTCACTGCTTGAGCTATTCTCCTCCATCTTTTAGCTATAGAACTTGTTGGAGACTTCATATCTCTCAACTCGGATATTTGCTTGAAATATTAACTTCAACTCCTGGAACATCTCATATGGTCCATGACATTCAAAACGTCTTTGAAGTCCCGATTCTAAGCCGTTTAAGCATGGTGCACTAAAATATCAAGAAGTCATCATATTGAGCTAGCTAAACGTTCATAACATCTGCATCTGCTCCTGCAATAGGTTTGTCACCTAGCGGTGTATCAAGGACATAATTCTTCTTTGTAGCAATGAGGATAATCCTCAGATCAGGGATCCAATCCACATCATTGCTACCAACATTTTTCAACTTAGTTTTCTCTAGGAACATATAAAAAATAAACGGGGAGCAACATCGCGATCTATTGATCTACAACATAGATATACTAATACTACCAGGACTAAGTTCATGATAAATTAAAGTTCAATTAATCATATTACTTAAGAACTCCCACTTAGATAGACATCCCTCTAATCCTCTAAGTGATCACGGGATCCATATAAACTAAACCATGTCCGATCATCACGTGAGATGGAGTAGTTTCAATGGTGAACATCACTATGTTGATCATATCTACTATATGATTCGTGCTCGACCTTTCGATCTCAGTGTTCCGAGGCCATATCTGTTATATGCTAGGCTCGTCAAGTTTAACTTGAGTATTTCGCGTGTGCAACTGTTTTGCACCCGTTGTATTTGAACATAGAGCCTATCACACCCGATCATCACGTGGTGTCTCAGCACGAAGAACTTTCGCAATGGTGCATACTCAGGAGAACACTTGTACCTTGATAATTAGTGAGAGATCATCTTATAAAGCTACTGTTGAACTAAGCAAAATAAGATGCATAAAAGATAAACATCACATGCAATCAAAATATGTGACATGATATGGCCATCATCATCTTGTGCCTTTGATCTCCATCTCCAAAGCATCGTCATGATTTCCATCATCACCGGCATGACACCATGATCTCCATCATCTTGATCTATATCAATGTGTCGTCACATGGTCGTCTCGCCAACTATTGCTCTTGCAACTATTGCTATCGCATAGCGATAAAGTAAAGCAATTATTTGGCACTTGCATCTTATGCAATAAAGAGACAACCATAAGGCTTCTGCCACTTGCCGATAACTTCAACAAAACATGATCATCTTATACAACAACTTATATCTCACCATGTCTTGACCATATCACATGACAACATGCCCCGCAAAAACAAGTTAGACGTCCTCTACTTTGTTGTTGCAAGTTTTACGTGGCTGCTACGGGCTGAGCAAGAACCGTTCTTACCTACGCATCGCAAACCACAATGATAGTTTGTCAAGTTAGTGCTGTTTTAACCTTCTCAAGGACCGGGTGTAGCCACACTCGGTTCAACTAAAGTTGGAGAAACTGACACCCGCTAGTCACCTGTGTGCATAGCACGGCGGTAAAACCAGTCTCGCGTAAGCGTACGCGTAATGTCGGTCCGGGTCGCTTCATCCAACAATACCGCCGAACCAAAGTGTGACATGCTGGTAAGCAGTATGACTTATATCGCCCACAACTCACTTGTGTTCGACTCGTGCATATGAAATCTACGCAAAAAACCTGGCTCGGATGCCACTGTTGGGGAATGTAGTAATTTCAAAAATTTCATACGCACACGCAAGATCATGGTGATGCATAGCAACGAGAGGGGAGAGTGTGTCCACGTGCCCTCGTAGACCGAAAGCGGAAGCGTTAGGACAACACGGTTGATGTAGTCGTACGTCTTCACGATTCGACCGATCAAGTACCGAACGCACGGCACCTCCGAGTTTTGCACACAGAGGAACCCGCCTTGCAATGCCGAAGACAATCTGCGCGCCGGACTCGTCGTCATTGAAGCCTGGTTCAGGGGCTACTGAGGGAGTCCTGGATTAGGGGGTGTTCGGATAGCCGGACTATACCTTCAGCCGGACTCCTGGACTATGAAGATACAAGATTGAAGACTTCGTCCCATGTCCGGAAGGGACTTTCCTTGGCGTGGAAGGCAAGCTTGGCGATACTGATATGCAGATCTCCTACCATTGTAACCGACTTTGTGTAACCCTAACCCTCTCCGGTGTCTATATAAACCGGAGGGTTTTAGTCCGTAGGACAACATACAGAACAACAATCATACCATAGGCTAGCTTCTAGGGTTTAGCCTCTCTGATCTCGTGGTAGATCTACTCTTGTACTGCCCATATCATCAATATTAATCAAGCAGGACGTAGGGTTTTACCTCCATCGAGAAGGCCCGAACTTGGGTAAAACTTCGTGTCCCTTGCCTCCTGTTACCATCCGGCCTAGACGCACAGTTCGGGACCCCCTACCCGAGATCCGCCGGTTTTGACACCGACATTGGTGCTTTCATTGAGAGTTCCTCTGTGTCGTCGCCGTCAGGCTCGATGGCTCCTACGATCATCAATAGCGATGCAGTCCAGGGTGAGACCTTCCTTCCCGGACAGATCTTCGTCTTCAGCAGCTTCGCACCGCGGGCCAATTCACTTGGCCATCTGGAGCAGATCGAAAGCTACGCCCCTGGCCGTTAGGTCAGATTTGGAAGTTTAAACTACACGGCTGACATCCGCGGGGACTTGATCTTCGACGAATTGGAGCCACTGCCGAGCGCGCCGCACTGTCCCAATGAGCATGATCTAGCTCTGCCGCCAAACAGTGCCCCGGAGGCCGCACCCGCATCGACTTCGACCCTTAATTCGAAGCCAACTTCGCCGATCGAGGATAGGTGGTTGGACGCTGCCTCGGGGGCTGTGATCCCAACGGCGATCGAGCCGAACACTAGCCCCGCACTCTGCGAGACTCGTGACTCCAAGGAGCCGGACTCCTCTCCGGACTCCGAACCCTCTGCACCCCTGCCGATCGAATCCGATTGGGCCCCGATCATGGAGTTTACTGCCGCGGACATCTTTCAGCACTCGCCTTTCGGCGATATTCTGAAGACACCGAAGTCTCTCTCTTTATCAGGAGAGCCCTGGCCGGACTACGGTCAGCAAGGTTGGGGTACGGATGATGAAGAAATTCAAAGCCCACCCACCACCCACTTTGTAGCCATTGTCGACGATTTAACCGACATGCTCGACTTCGACTCCGAAGACATCGACGGTATGGACGCCGATGAAGGAGACGATGAAGAACTAGCGCCTATTAGGCCCTGGAAAGCCACCTCGTCATATGACATATACATGGTGGACACCCCAAAAGAAGGAGATGGCGATGGAACAGCGGAGGATGACCCCTCCAAGAAACAGCCTAGGCGCCGGCGTCAGCGGCGCCGCTCAAAATCCCGCCAAAACAAATACGGTGATTCCAGCACGGGAGATAATAATACTCCGGAAAGTGCCGAAGAAAACACCCTCCAGCAAGATTTAGCACATGAGGATGGAGAAACCAGCCCTCATGAGAGAGCGGCAGACAGAGAGGTCGAGGACGATAACTACATGCCTCCCTCCGAAGACGAGGCAAGCCTCGACTATGACGAATTCATCATGCCAGAGGATCCCGTCGAGCAAGAGCGTTTTCAACACAGGCTTATGGCCACGGCAAGAAGCCTCAAGAAAAAACAACAATATCTTAGAGCTGATCAAGATTTGCTAGTCGACAGATGGACTGAAGTCCTTGCGGCTGAAAAGCATAAACTCGAACGACCCTCCAAGAGCTACCCAAAGCCTAGGTTGCTACCCCGATTAGAGGAGAAAGCACTTAAACCTACATCACCTGCACTCGATACGGCCGATCAGCCACCCCGTGGCTGCGACAGAGAGGCCTCTCAGCCCTCCACTCAAGCCGCACCCCGTACCAAGGCACGGGAAAATGCGCCGGACCTGCGAGATATGTTGGAGGACAAGGCAAGGCAAACAAGATCGATCTACGGATCGCGTGGGCGCCCCACGACTCGAGATAGTAACCGTCACACCGACCACAAATTCGGCAGGGCCGAACACAGTAGACAAAGCTCATTGGAGCTACGTCGTGATATAGCCCAGTATAGAGGCGCTGCACACCCACTATGCTTCATAGACGAAATAATGGATCATCAAATCCTCGAGTGTTTCAAACCCGTAAACATCGAATCATATGATGGCACAACAGATCCTGCGGTATGGATCAAGGATTATCTCCTTCATATCCACATGGCCCGCGGCGATGATTTCCACGCCATCAAATACCTCCCACTCAAGCTTAAAGGACCAGCTCGGCATTGGCTTAACAACTTGCCAACATGATCAATCAGTTGTTGGGAGGACCTGGAAGCTGCATTCCTCGACAATTTCCAGGGCACTTATGTGCAACCCCCAGACGCCGATGACCTAAGTCACATAATTCAACAGCCAGAGGAATCGGCCAGGCAATTCTGGACACGGTTCCTAGCAAAGAAAAATCAAATAGTCGACTGTCCGGACGCTGAGGCCCTAGCAGCCTTCAAGCACAGTATCCGTGACGAGTGGCTTGCCCGGCACCTTGGACAGGAAAAGCCGAAGTCTATAGCAGCACTCACGACACTCATGACCCGCTTTTGCGCGGGAGACGACAGCTGGCTTGCTCGTAGCAACAATACGACCAAGAACCCTGGTAATTTGGATACCAGAGACAGTAGTGGTAGGTCGCATCGCAACAAGCAGAAGCGCCACATTAACGGCAACAATGCTGAGGATACGGCAGTTAATGCCGGATTCAGAGGCTCTAAATTCGGTCAGCGGAAAAAGCCATTCAAAAGGAATCCTAGGGGCCCGTCCAGTTTGGACCGAATACTCGACCGCTTGTGCCAGATACATGGCACCCCCGAAAAGCCGGCCAATCACACCAACAGGGATTGTTGGGTGTTCAAGCAGGCAGGCAAGTTAAACGCCGAAAATGAAGACAAGGGGCTGCATAGCGATGACGACGAGGAGCCCCGGCCGTCGAGCAACAGTGGACAGAAGGATTTTCCCCCACAAGTGCGGACGGTGAACATGATATACGCAACCCACGTCCCCAAAAGGGAGCGGAAGCGCGCATTAAGGGATGTATACGCGGTAGAGCCAGTCGCCCCAAAGTTCAACCCATGGTCCTCCTGCCCGATCACCTTTGATCGAAGGGACCATCCCACTAGCATCCATCATGGCGGATTCGCCGCATTGGTTCTAGACCCAATTATTGACGGATTTCATCTCACTAGAGTCTTTATGGACGGCGGCAGTAGCCTGAACCTGCTTTACCAGCATACAGTGCGGAAAATGGGCATAGATCCCTCGAGGATTAAGCCCACCAAAACGACCTTTAAAGGCGTAATACCAGGTGTAGAGGCCAACTATACAGGCTCAGTCACACTTGAAGTGGTCTTCGGATCTCCGGATAATTTCCGAAGCGAGAAGTTAATCTTCGACATAGTCCCATTCTGCAGTGGCTATCACGCACTGCTCAGGCGAACCGCATTCGCCAAGTTCAATGCGGTACCGCACTACGCATACCTCAAACTCAAGATGCCAGGCCCTCGAGGAGTAATTACGGTCAACGGAAACACCGAACGCTCCCTCCGAACGGAGGAGCACACGGTGGTCCTTGCAGCGGAAGTACAAAGCAGCCTCTCCAGGCAGTTCTCTAGTCCGGCCATTAAACGACCGGACACCGTCAAGCGCGCCCGGAGTAACCTACAACAAGACCGCCTGGCATGACCCGGGCAGGCGTAGCAATGCGGCCCCAACCCCAGCCCTCGCAAAAATGCGACACCAGTACTTCGCGTACATAACTACGCTCTAGAAATACCATGGGTACAGGGGAAGGGGCACCATCACGGCACGCCCGAAACACGGCTTAAACCGCACCAGGGGCTGCCGATTTTTTAATTTTCTCTTACTTTCAGGACTCCACACTTCGGAAGGCCCTGTTCGGCAGTTCAATTGCCGCACAAACGATGCAAGAACCAGGGATGCAGACAAGCCGCACCGCATTACGGAACTCCCAGGGGCTTTAGTACCCCTCAATATGGTGTGAGAAGTCCAAACACTTTAACAAGTGCGGCTCCCCGAACTTATAGCATTATATGCATCAGCTCCGAATCGTGTCTTGGGTCAATAGTTGGGTTTGCCCGGCTCCTATGTTTTGGTGCCTTACGTTCCGCTATATCGGCTAAGGTAGGACTAGGAGAACCACTGCGATTGTGCCCTAGTTGAGCTAGGTCGAGCACCTCAGTGGAGAAAGCTAAAACTGACTGTCATGATGAAGCGAGAGCTGGTCGCCGTTCGAGAGGTTTTTCGAGTCCCTAACGACTTATGCCGCTTAGAGCGAGGAGCCGGCTCAGTCCGGACAAGGCGTGGATAGCGCCCCGAACTCGGTCTTCCGAATACCAGGGGCTTTGCCGAAATTTAAAATTATAGAATTCTATGGCTAAGTGAGAGTGTTCACGCATTATAGTCCGATTGCCTTGTTCGTTGGGCTGAGCGCCTCCCTCGAAGGACCCAAACATGGGAAAAAGAGCGCTCAGGTTTATCCCCGAACACCCGAGCACTAGCGGCATGGGGGCAGAAGCCGACGACTTGCCTTCTCTCAGAATTGATAAACAGCCGCACAGAAGGTAATATTTTAAATTCCAACAGCATTGCTTAGCGCATATGAACAAGTTTTCAGCGCACAGGACAAAACGAGCAAGTTTCACTCAAAAATTACATCCCTAGAACATTCATCCGCCACAAGGCAGGCACCCTTCAGAACATCCTTATAATAATTCTCGGGCTTGCGATGCTCTTTCCCCGGCGGTGGCCCGTCCTTCACAAGCTTCTCAGCATCCAGCTTGCCCCAGTGCACCTTAGCACGGGCAAGGGCCCTATGGGCACCTTCAATGCAGACGGAGCGCTTGATGACTTCGAGCCTTGGACAGGCCTCCACCAGCCGCCGCACCAGCCCGAAATAGCTCCCAAGCAAAGCCTCTCCAGGCCACAGCCGAACTATGAGGCCCTTCATGGCCTGTTCGGCCGCCTTGTGGAGCTCGTCCAGTTGCTTCAGCTGGTCGCTCAGGGGCACGGGGTGTCCGGCCTCAGCATACTGAGACCAGAACACCTTCTCTGTCGAGCTGCCCTCCTCGGCTCGATAGAATGCGGCGGCATCGAACACACTCCGGGGAAGATCTGCGAACGCTCCTGGAGAGCTCCGGATTCGGGTAAGTTACAAGTAACTCACGTTTATGTGTTTGCTTTGCATAAAGAATGCCTTACCCGCCGCTATCTTCTTCACCTCATCCAACTTCTGGAGGGTCTTCTGGGATTCGGCCTTCGCTGACTTGGCATTTTCAATAGCTACCGTGAGCTCGGACGCTCCCGTCTTTGAGTCAAGCTCCAAACTCTCATGTTTTTCCATGAGAGCCTGGAGCTCTTGCCATACCTTGCCAACCTCGGCCTCACACTTCTCCCGCTCGGTGCGCTCCGTGGCTGCCCTCTTCTCGGCCTCGACCAGCGTTTGCTTAAGGGTCGCCACCTCAGACGTGGCCCCTACAATAGCCACGATAATCCTGTCAATTTTTGCAATTGCACCTTTTTGTATATATTTAAACAAGGTATTTCTTACCTTCATTGTCCTCGAGCTGCTTCTTGGCATGCCCGAGCTCTTGCTCGGACTGCTCGAGGTTCTGCTTTAGCGTGTCCACTTCCGCAGTCAGTGCGGCGGACGCAAGCAGAGAAGCCTGCATACGCATATTGACTCCTTTTTGTTAGATTCCTGCGAATTTTATTTGATCCTCTATTCGGCTTTTCTTCCCGAACGCCAAACAGAGCATCAGGGGCTACTGTCTATGCGGTAATATTATTTACACATTCTTTACTTACCTCAAAGCCTGTTAAAAGGCTAGTACAAGCTTCAGTCAGTCCGCTCTTGGCGGACTGAACCTTCTGGACCACCGCACTCATAATAGTGCGGTGCTCCTTGTCGATGGAGGCGCCTTGGAGCGCCTCCAACATATTGTCCGGCACCTCCGGTTGGACGGGGGTCACCGGCACGGTGGGCTTGCTCCTCTTGGAAGGAGGTCCCCCTCCGGACTCTGGAACCTTTGAAGGTTCCGGAGCGGTGTCCGGCCTAGAGCCGGACTTGGAGCCCTGGGGTGTTTAATCCCCTTTACTCCTGGAGTCCGGGAGGTCGCCTTGCGGCGCCTCCAGGACCACCTCCTCCCGGCTTGGAACCTATTGGGACAACACTTCGGTGTCGTCTGTAGGGCGGGGGGAGGAAGCCGTTGGAAGCGAGTTCACATCCAACGAGTCCAGTGAGCCGCTCGACGACGCGTCGAGCCGGTCTTTGGGTGGGCTGCATAAACATATTCGACATAAGGGAAAGCTGTGCAATAAATGAATGCTATGAATTAACTCTGGTATCCGAATACTTACGATTTTGCCAGGGGCTTGGCCCTGGGTGGCCACTCCTCTCCGCCGTCGTCGGCGTCGGTGGAGTAGTTCGGAGGAAGGGTTTTCCCCTTCTTGCACCCTCCAGCCTCCCAAGAGAGGGCGACCTTCCTTTTCTTCTCTCCTCCCGCTGGAGGGGGAGAGGTCTCTTCTTCTTCCTCCTCGTCTTCACAGGAGGAATGCGCCTCGGAACCGTCGGATGATGGATCCGACACCTCCTGGCGCCGGGCACTCTTTTGAGTCCCCATGGCCTTTTTCGCGGCCTTCTTCTCCGGCACCACATAGGGTGCCAGAACCAGCAGCTTTGCCAAGCGAGCGTCCACTGGGCCTCCGGGCAAAGGAGCCGGACAGTTGATCTATCCGGACGTCACCTGCCAATCCTGTCAAACATAAGGGAGCTTAGATCCCGCATAGAGTCAAACTATGAAAAACTGATACCCTGTAAAAAGAAAAAACAGCTTACCGCATGAGCGTGACGCTGCGTACTGAATCCGCGATCCTCGGTAGCGGATGCGGGGGCCTCGGCGCCCTTGAAAAGCACCTTCCAGGCATCTTTGTACGTCGTGTCGAAGAGCCTACTCAGAGTTTGGTGCCGCGCCGGGTCGAACTCCCACAGGTTGAAAGCCCGTTGTTGAGACGGGAGGATCAGGCGAATGAGCATAACCTGGACTACGTTGACAAGTTTGAGCTTCTTGTCCACCAGGGTTTCGACGCATGTTTGGAGTCCGGTCAGCTCTCCTTTTTTACCCCACGACAGGCCCGTCTCCTTCCAGGAGGTGAGCCGCCAAGGGGGTCCAGATCAAAACTAAGGGGGTCCAGATCAAAACTCGGGGGCTGCGACCCATTCGGGGTCGCGCGGCTCGGTGATGTAAAACCACCCCGATTGCGACCCCTTCAGGGTCTCCACAAAGGAGCCCTCGAGCCATAAGACGTTGGCCATCTTGCCCACCATGGCGCCTCCGCACTCTGCCTGGTTTCCGCGCACCACCTTCGGCTTGACATTGAAAGTCTTGAGCCATAGGCCAAAATGGGGGTAGATGCAGAGGAAAGCCTCGCACACGACGATAAACGCCGAGATGTTGAGGACAAAGTTCAGGGTCAGATCGTGGAAATCCAGGCCATAGTAGAACATGAGCCCCCGGACAAATGGGTGGAGAGGGAAGCCCAGTCCGCGGAGGAAATGGGGCAGGAACACCACCCTCTCATGGGGCCTAGGGGCGGGGATGAGCTGCCCCTTTTCGGGAAGCCGGTACGCGATGTCACAAGTATCCGACCTTCCTCATTTTTTGATGTGTCCCTCCGTGACGGAGGAGACCATCCACTTGCCTCCCGCTCGGGACATGGCTGGAGAAGGTTGAGGTGGGGAGTGCGGACTTCGGCGCTGGAGCTCGAGTGTGCGAGAATGGATAAGCAAGGGAGGAAGAAGGCGTAGGTGAAAAGGTGGATCCTTATCCCCTTATATGGGTGGACGCTACTACGTGTCCCCACCAGCCTGGTAAAACTCGCTTATCTCCAAGCGACGTAATCAATGGCGCGGTTGGCGTACCCACGCCCGTATTGATGAGAATCCCGGAATAAGGGGACACGATCTCTGCTTTAACAAGACGTGCCAAGGAAACCGCCTCGCATTGCGCGCTGAGGGGGGATAATAAAACGACTCGGATAAAGGCTTGGCCATGGTGTGTCACGCTACGGAATACGTCAGCAGATTAAATTTGTGTAAATGTTATTCTCTCTATGGAAATATGTGGAAACTTATTTTGCAGAGCCGGACACTATCTTTGTGTTCAAAATCTTCTATGAAGTACTTGGAGGAGGAACCCGCCTTGCAATGCCGAAGACAATCTGCGCGCCGGACTCGTCGTCATTGAAGCCTAGTTCAGGGGCTACTGAGGGAGTCCTGGATTAGGGGGTGTTCGGATAGCCGGACTATACCTTCAGCCGGACTCCTGGACTATGAAGATACAAGATTGAAGACTTCGTCCCGTGTCCGGAAGGGACTTTCCTTGGCGTGGAAGGCAAGCTTGGCGATACTAATATGCAGATCTCCTACCATTGTAACCGACTTTGTGTAACCCTAATCCTCTCTGGTGTCTATATAAACCGGAGGGTTTTAGTCCGTAGGACAACATACAGAACAACAATCATACCATAGGCTAGCTTCTAGGGTTTAGCCTCTCTGATCTCGTGGTAGATCTACTCTTGTACTGCCCATATCATCAATATTAATCAAGCAGGACGTAGGGTTTTACCTCCATCGAGAGGGCCCGAACCTGGGTAAAACTTCGTGTCCCTTGCCTCCTGTTACCATCCGGCCTAGACGCACAGTTCAGGACCCCCTACCCGAGATCCGCCGGTTTTGACACCGACAGGGGGGCCGCCCCCCAACCCTAACCCAATTCGGATTGGGCTTGAGGGCACGCGCCTCCACCTGGCTGCCCCCTCCTCTCTTCCACTAGGGCCCATGAAGGCCCATTAATCCCCGGGGGGGTCCCGGTAACCCCCCGGTACTCCGGAAAATGCTCGAACCTATCCGAAACCTTTCCGGTGTCCAAACATAACCTTCCAATATATCAATCTTTATGTCTCGACCATTTCGAGAGTCCTCGTCATGTCCGTGATCTCATCCGGGACTCCGAACAAACTTCGGTTCATCAAAACACAAAACTCATAATACAAATCGTCATCGAACGTTAAGCGTGCGGATCCTACGGGTTCGAGAACTATGTAGACATGACCGAGACACATGTTCGGTCAATAACCAATAGCGGAACCTGGATGCTCATATTGGCTCCTACATATTCTACGAAGATCTTTATCGGTCAAACCGCATAACAACATACATTGTCCCCTTTGTTATCGGTATGTTACTTGCTTGAGATCCGATCGTCGGTATCATCATACCTAGTTCAATCTCGTCACTAGCAAGTCTCTTTACTCGTTCCGCAATACATCATCTCGTGACTAACTCATTAGTCACATTGCTTGCAAGGCTCATAGTGATGTGCATTACCGAGAGGGCCCAGAGATACCTCTTCGATACACAGGGTGACAAATCCTAATCTTGATCTATGCCAACTCAATAAACACCATCGGAGACACCTGTAGAGCACCTTTATAATCACCTAGTTACTCCCTCCGGTCCTTTTTACTCCACATATTAGGTTTGGGTCAATTCAAACTTTGCAAAGTTTGACCAAATATATATAAAAAATACCAACATTTACCATACCAAATATATATTCCATGAAACTACATTTCATAATGAATCTAAGGATATTGATTTGACATTGTAAATCTTGATACTTTTTTCTATAAGTTTGGTCAAAGTAGAGATGCTTTGACTTCAGACAAAACTTATATGCAGACTAAAAAGGACCGGAGGGAGTACGTTGTGACGTTTGATAGCACACAAGGTGTTCCTTCGGTATTCGGGAGTTGCATAATCTCATAGTCATAGGAACATGTATAAGTCATGAAGAAAGCAATAGCAATAAACTAAGCGATCATAGTGCTAAGATAACGGATGGGTCTTGTCCATCACATCATTCTATAATGATGTGATCCCGTTCATCAAATGACAACACATGTCTATGGCTAGGAAACTTAACCATCTTTGATTAACGAGCTAGTCAAGTAGAGGCATACTAGGGACACTTTGTTTGTCTATGTATTCACACATGTACTAAGTTTCCGGTTAATACAGTTCTAGCATGAATAATAAACATTTATCATGATATAAGGAAATATAAATAACAACTTTATTATTGCCTCTAGGGCATAATTCCTTCAGTCTCCCACTTGCACTAGAGTCAATAATCTAGATCACATCGTCATGTGATTTCACACCAATAGTTCACATCTTTATGTAATTAGTTCATATCTTTATGTGATTAGTTCACATCTTCATGTGTATAATACCCAAAAGGTTTACTAGAGTCAATAATCTAATTCACATCGCTATGTGATTAACACCCAAAGAGTGATCATGTTTTGCTTGTGAGAAAAGTTTAGTATACGGGTCTGCAACATTCAGATCCGTATGTATTTTGCAAATTTTTATGTCTACAATGTTGGGGAACATAGTAATTTCAAAAATTTCCTATGCACACGCAAGATCATGGTGATGCATAGCAACGAGAGGGGAGAGTGTGTCCACGTACCGTCGTAGACCGAAAGGGGAAGCGTTAGCACAACACGGTTGATGTAGTCGTACGTCTTCACGATTCGACCGATCAAGTACCGAATGCATGGCACCTCCGAGTTCTGCACACGTTCAACTCGATGACGTCCCTCAAACTCCAATCCAGCCGAGTGTTGAGGGAGAGTTTCGTCAGCACGATTGTGTGGTGACAATGATGATGTTCTACCGATGCAGGGCTTCACCTAAGCACCGCTATGATATGATCGAGGTGGATTATGGTGGAGGGGGCACCGCACACGGCTAAGAGATCAGGAGATCAATTGTTGTGTCTATGGGGTGCCCCTTGGCCACGTATATAAAGGAGTGGAGGAGGGGAGGGGCCGACCCTCTCTATGGCGCGTCCTAGGGGAGTCCTACTCCCACCGGGAGTAGGATTCCCCCTTTCCTAGTAGAACTAGGATGCCTTCCAAGTAGTAGGAGTAGGAGAGAAGGAAAGGGAAGGGAAAAGGAGAAGGAAGGAAGGGTCGACCCCTTCCCTAGTCCAATTAGGACCAGCCCATGGGGAGGGGTGCGGCCACCCTTTGAGGCCTTTCTCTCCTTTCCCGTATGGCCCATTAAGGCCCAATACGAATTCCCGTAACTCCCCGGTACTCCCGAAAATACCCGAATCACTCGGAACCTTTCTGATGTATGAATATAGTCGTCCAATATATCGATCTTTACGTCTCGACCATTTCGAGACTCCTCGTCATGTCCCCGATCTCATCCGGGACGCCGAACTCCTTCGGTACATCAAAACAAATAAACTCATAATATAACTGTCATCGAACTTTAAGCGTGCGGACCCTACGGGTTCGAGAACTATGTAGAGATGACCGAGACACGTCTCCGGTCAATAACCAATAGCGGAACCTGGATGCTCATATTGGTTCCCACATATTCTATGAAGATCTTTATTGGTCAGACCGCATAACAACATACGTTGTTCCCTTTGTCATCGGTATGTTACGTGCCCGAGATTCGATCGTTGGTATGACAATACCTAGTTCAATCTCGTTACCGGCAAGTCTCTTTACTCGTTTCGTAATACATCATCCCACAACTAACTCATTAGTTGCAATGCTTGCAAGGCTTAAGTGACGTGCATTACCGAGAGGGCTCAGAGATACCTCTCTGACAATCGGGGTGACAAATCCTAATCTCGAAATACGCCAACTCAATAAGTACCTTCGGAGACACCTGTAGAGCACCTTTATAATCACCCAGTTACGTTGTGACGTTTGGTAGCACACAAAGTGTTCCTCCGGTAAACGGGAGTTGCATAATCTCATAGTCATAGGAACATGTATAAGTCATGAAGAAAGCAATAGCAACAAACTAAACAATCAAGTGCTATGCTAACGGAATGGGTCAAGTCAATCACATCATTCTCCTAATTATGTGATCCCGTTAATCAAATGACAACTCATGTCTATGGTTAGGAAACATAATCATCTTTGATCAACGAGCTAGTCAAGTAGAGGCATACTAGTGGCACTCTGTTTGTCTATGTATTCACACATGTATTATGTTTCCGGTTAATACAATTCTAGCATGAATAATAAACATTTATCATGATATAAGGAAATAAATAATAACTTTATTATTGCCTCTAGGGCATATTTCCTTCAGTCTCCCACTTGCACTAGAGTCAATAATCTAGTTCACATCGCCATGTGATTTAATACCAATAGTTCACATCACCATGTGATTAACACCCATAGTTCACATCGACATGTGACCAACACCCAAAGGGTTTACTAGAGTCAATAATCTAGTTCACATCGCTATGTGATTAACACCCAAAGAGTAATAAGGTGTGATCATGTTTTGCTTGTGAGAGAAGTTTAGTCAACGGGTCTGCCACATTCAGATCCGTAAGTATTTTACAAATTTCTATGTCAACAATGCTCTGTGTAGAGGTACTCTAGCTAATTGCTCCCACTTTCAATATGTATCCAGATTGAGATTTAGAGTCATCTGGATCAGTGTCAATATTTGCATTAACGTAACCCTTTACGACGAACCTTTTGTCACTTCCATAATCGAGAAACATATCCTTATTCCACTAAGGATAATTTTGACCAATGTCCAGTGATCTACTCCTAGATCACTATTGTACTCCTTTGCCAAACTTAGGGTAGGGTATACAATAGGTCTGGTACACAGCATGGCATACTTTATAGAACCTATGGCTGAGGCATAGGGAATGACTTTCATTCTCTCTCTATCTTCTGCCGTGGTCGGGTTTTGAGTCTTAATCAACTTTACACCTTGTAACACAGGCAAGAACTCCTTCTTTGACTGTTCCATTTTAACTACTTCAAAATCTTGTCAAGGTATGTACTCATTGAAAAACTTATCAAGCGTCTTGATCTATCTCTATAGATCTTGATGCTCAATATGTAAGCAGCTTCACCGAGGTCTTTCTTTGAAAAAATCCTTCCAAACATTTATTTATGCTTCGCAGAATAATTCTACATTATCTCTGATCAACAATATGTCATTCACATATACTTATCAGAAATGCTGTAGTGCTCCCACTCACTTTCTTGTAAATACAGGCTTCACCTCAAGTCTGTATAAAACTATATGCTTTGATCAACTTATCAAAGCATATATTCCAACTCCGAGATGCTTGCACCAGTCCATAGATGGATCGCTAGAGCTTGCATATTTTGTTAGCACCTTTAGGATTGACAAAACATTCTGGTTGCATCATATACAAGTCTTCTTTAATAAATCCATTAAGGAATGCAATTTTGTTTATCCATTTGCCAGATTTCATAAAATGCGGCAATTGCTAACATGATTCGGACAGACTTAAGCATAGATACGAGTGAGAAACTCTCATCGTAGTCAACACCTTGAACTTGTCGAAAACCTTTTTGCGACAATTCTAGCTTTGTAGATAGTAGCACTACTATCAGTGTCCGTCTTCCTCTTGAAGATCCATTTAATCTCAATGGCTCGCTGATCATTGGGCAAGTCAATCAAAGTCCATACTTTGTTCTCATACATGGATCTCATCTCAGATTTTATGGCCTCAAGCCATTTCGCGGAATCTGGGCTCATCATCGCTTCCTCATAGTTCATAGGCTCGTCATGGTCAAGTAACATGACCTCCAGAACAGGATTACCTTACCACTCTAGTGCAGATCTCACTCTGGTTTACCTACGAGATTCGATAGTAACTTGATCTGAAGTTACATGACCATCATCATTAGCTTCCTCACTAATTGGTGTAGTAGTCACAGGAACAGATTTATGTGATGAACTACTTTCCACTAAGGGAGCAGGTACAGTTACCTCATCAAGTTCTAATTTCCTCCTACTCACTTCTTTCGAGAGAAACTCCTTCTCTAGAACGGATCCATTCTCAGCAATGAATATCTTGCCTTCGGATCTGTGACAGAAGGTGCACCCAACATTTTCTTTTGGGTATCCTATGAAGACACACTTCTCCGATTTGGGGTTGAGCTTATCAGGTTGAAACTTTTTCACATAAGCATTGCAACCTCAAACTTTTAGAAATTACAACTTAGGTTTCTTGCCAAACCATAGTTCATACGGTGTCGTCTCAACGGGTTTAGATGGTGCCTTATTTAACATGAATGTAGCTGTCTCTAATGCATAACCCCAAAACAATAGTGGTAAATTGGTAAGAGACATCATAGATCGTACCATATCTAATAAAGTACGGTTACGGTGTTCGGACACACCATTACACTGTGGTGTTCCAGGTGGCGTGAGTAGTGAAACTATTTCACATTGTTTTAATTGAAGGCCAAACTCGTAACTCAAATATTTTACTTCTGCGATCATATCATAGAAACTTTTATTTTTGGTACGATGATTCTCCACTTCACTCTGAAATTCTTTGAACTTTTCAAATGTTTCAGACTTGTGTTTCATCAAGTAGATATACTCATATCTGCTCAAATCATCTGTGAAGATCAGAAAATAATGATACCTGCCGCGAGCCTCAATATTCATCAGACCACATACATCAATATGTATGATTTCCAACAAATCTTTTGCTCGCTCCATTGTTCCGGAGAATAGAGTCTTAGTCATCTTGCCCATGAGGCATGGTTCGCAAGCATCAACTGATTCACAATCAAGTGATTCCAAAAGCCCTTCAGCATGGATTTTGTTCTTGTGCTTTACACCAATATGACCTAAATGGCATTGCCACAAATAAGTTGCACTATCATTATTAACTTCGCATCTTTTGGCTTCAATATTATGAAAATGTGCATCACCACGATCGAGATCCAACAAACCATTTTCATTGGGTGTATGACCATAGAACGTTTTATTCATGTAAACAGAACAACAATTATTCTCTAACTTACATGAATAACCATATTGCAATAAACATGATCCAATCATATTCATGCACAACGCAAACACTAAATAACATTTATTTTAGGTTTAACACTAATCCCGAAAGTATAGCGAGTGTGCGATGATGATCATATCAATCTTGGAACCATTTCCAATACACATCGTCACTTCACCCTTAACTAGTCTCTCTTCATTCTTCAACTCCCGTTTCGAGTTACTATTCTTAGCAATTGAACTAGTATCAAATACTGAGGGGTTCCTATAAACACTAGTAAAGTACACATCAATAACATGTATATCAAATATACCTATGTTTACTTTGCCATCCTTCTTATCCGCCAATTACTTGGGGTAGTTCCGCTTCCAGTGACCAGTCCCTTTGCAGTAGAAGCACTCAGTTTCAGGCTTAGTTCCAGACTTGGGTTTTTCACTTGAGCAGCAACTTGCTTGCCATTCTTCTTGAAGTTACGCTTTCTTCCCTTTGTCCCTTTACTTGAAACTAGTGGTTTTGTTTACCATCAACACTTGATGCTTTTCTTGATTTCTATCTTCGTCGATTTCAACATCACGAAGATCTTGGGAATCGTTTCCGTTATCCCTTGTATATTATAGTTCATCACGAAGTTCTACTAACTTGGTGATGGTGACTAGAGAATTCTGTCAATCACTATTTTATCTGGAAGATCAACTCCCACTTGATTCAAGCGATTGTAGTACCCCAGACAATCTGAGCACATGCTCACTGCTTGAGCTATTCTCCTCCATATTTTAGCTATAGAACTTGTTGGAGACTTCATATCTCTCAACTCAGGTATTTGCTTGAAATATTAACTTCAACTCCTGGAACATCTCATATGGTCCATGACGTTCAAAACGTCTTTGAAGTCCCGATTCTAAGCCGTTTAAGCATGGTGCACTAAACTATCAAGTAGTCATCATATTGAGCTAGCCAAATGTTCATAACATCTGCATCTGCTCCTGCAATAGGTTTGTCACCTAGTGGTGCATCAAAGACATAATTCTTCTGTGCAGCAATGAGGATAAACCTCAGATCACGGATCCAATCCGCATCATTGCTACTAACATCTTTCAACTTAGTTTTCTCTAGGCACATATCAAAAATAAAACAGGGGAGCTAAACACGAGCTATTGATCTACAACATAGATATGCTAATACTACCAGGACTAAGTTCATGATAAATTAAAGTTCAATTAATCATATTACTTAAGAACTCCCACTTAGAAAGACATCCCTCTAATCTTCTAAGTGATCACATGATCCAAATCAACTAAACCATAACCGATCATCACGTGAAATGGAGTAGCTTTCAATGGTGAACATCAATATGTTGATCATATCTACTATATGATTCACGCTCGAACTTTCGGTCTCAGTGTTCCGAGGCCATATCTACATATGCTAGGCTCGTCAAGTTTAACCTGAGTATTCTGCGTGTGCAAAAACTGGCTTGCACCCATTGTAGATGGACGTAGAGCTTATCACACCCGATCATCACATGGTGTCTGGGAACGACGAACTTTGGCAACGGTGCATACTCAGGGAGAACACTTTTATCTTGAAATTTAGTGAGAGATCATCTTATAATGCAACCGTCAATCAAAGCAAGATAAGATGCATAAAAGATAAACATCACATGCAATCAATATAAGTGATATGATATGGCCATCATTATCTTGTGCTTGTGATCTCCATCTCCGAAGCACCTTCATGATCACCATCGTCACCGGCGCGACACCTTGATCTCCATCGTAGCATAGTTGTCGTCTCGCCAATCTTATGCTTCCACGACTATCGCTACCACTTAGTGATAAAGTAAAGCATTACAGGGCGATTGCATTGCATACTATAAAGAGACAACCATATGACTCCTGCCAGTTGCCGATAACTCGGTTACAAAACATGATCATCTCATACAATAAAATTTAGCATCATGTCTTGACCATATCACATCACAACATGCCCTGCAAAAACAAGTTAGACGTCCTCTACTTTGTTGTTGCAAGTTTTACATGGCTGCTACGGGCTTAGCAAGAACCGTTCTTACCTACACATCAAAACCACAACGATAGTTTGTCAAGTTAATGTTGTTTTAACCTTTGCAAGGACCAGGCGTAGCCACACTTGGTACAACTAAAGTTGGAGAAACTGACACCCGCTAGCCACCTGTGTGCAAAGCACGTCGGTAGAACCAGTCTCGCGTAAGCGTACGTGTAATGTCGGTCCGGGCCGCTTCATCCAACAATTTATTCTCTTACTTAAATGAATAACAGTATTGCAATAAACATGATCAAATCATATTCATGCTCAACGCAAACACCAAATAACACTTATTTAGGTTCAACACTAACCCCGAAAGTATAGGGAGTGTGCGATGATGATCATATCAATCTTGGAACCACTTCCAACACACATCGTCACTTCACCCTTAACTAGTCTCTGTTCATTCTGCAACTCCCGTTTCGAGTTACTACTCTTAGCAACTGAACCAGTATCAAATACCGAGGGGTTGCTACGAATACTAGTAAAATACACATCAATAATCTGTATATCAAATATACCTTTGTTCACTTTGCCATCCTTCTTATCCGCCAAATACTTGGGGTAGTTCCGCTTCCATTGACCAGCCCCTTTGCAGTAGAAGCACTCAGTTTCAGGCTTAGGTCCAGACTTGGGTTTTTCACTTGAGCAGCAACTTGCTTGCCGTTCTTCTTGAAGTTCCCCTTTCTTCCCTTTGTCCCTTTACTTGAAACTAGTGGTTTTGTTTACCATCAACACTTGATGCTTTTCTTGATTTCTAACTTCATCGATTTCAGCATCGCGAAGAGCTTGGGAATCGTTTCCGTTATCCCTTGCATATTATAGTTCATCACGAAGTTCTACTAACTTGGTGATGGGGACTAGAGAATTTTGTCAATCACTATTTTATCTGGAAGATTAACTCCCACTTGATTCAAGCGATTGTAGTACCCAGACAATCTGAGCACATGCTCACTTCTTGAGCTATTCTCCTCCATCTTTTAGCTATAGAACTTGTTGGAGACTTCATATCTCTCAACTCGGGTATTTGCTTGAAATAACTTCAACTCCTGGAACATCTCATATGGTCCATGATGTTCAAAACGTCTTTGAAGTCCCGATTCTAAGCCGTTTAAGCATGGTGCACTAAACTATCAAGTAGTCATCATATTGAGCTAGCTAAACGTTCATAACATCTGCATCTGCTCCTGCAATAGGTTTGTCACCTAGCGGTGTATCAAGGACATAATTCTTCTGTGCAGCAATGAGGATAATCCTCAGATCAGGGATCCAATCCACATCATTGCTACCAACATTTTTCAACTTAGTTTTCTCTAGGAACATATGAAAATTAAACGGGGAGCAACATCGCGATCTATTGATCTACAACATAGATATACTAATACTACCAGGACTAAGTTCATGATAAATTAAAGTTCAATTAATCATATTACTTAAGAACTCCCACTTAGATAGACATCCCTCTAATCCTCTAAGTGATCACGGGATCCATATAAACTAAACCATGTCCGATCATCACGTGAGATGGAGTAGTTTCAATGGTGAACATCACTATGTTGATCATATCTACTATATGATTCATGCTCGACCTTTCGGTCTCAGTGTTCCAAGGCCATATCTGTTATATGCTAGGCTCGTCAAGTTTAACCTGAGTATTTCGCGTGTGCAACTGTTTTGCACCCGTTGTATTTGAACATAGAGCCTATCACACCCGATCATCATGTGGTGTCTCAGCACGAAGAACTTTCGCAATGGTGCATACTCAGGGAGAACACTTGTACCTTGATAATTAGTGAGAGATCATCTTATAAAGCTACCGTCGAACTAAGCAAAATAAGATGCATAAAAGATAAACATCACATGCAATCAAAATATGTGACATGATATGGCCGTCATCATCTTGTGCCTTTGATCTCCATCTCCAAAGCATCGTCATGATTTCCATCGTCACCAGCACGACACCATGATCTCCATCATCTTGATCTATATCAATGTGTCGTCACATGGTCGTCTCGCCAACTATTGCTCTTGCAACTATTGCTATCGCATAGCGATAAAGTAAAGCAATTATTTGGCACTTGCATCTTATGCAATAAAGAGACAACCATAAGGCTTCTGCCAGTTGCCGATAACTTCAACAAAACATGATCATCTTATACAACAACTTATATCTCACCATGTCTTGACCATATCACATGACAACATGCCCCGCAAAAACAAGTTAGACGTCCTCTACTTTGTTGTTGCAAGTTTCACGTGGCTGCTACGGGCTGAGAAAGAATCGTTCTTACCTATGCATCGAAAACCACAATGATAGTTTGTCAAGTTAGTGTTGTTTTAACCTTCTCAAGGACCGGGCGTAGCCACACTCGGTTCAACTAAAGTTGGAGAAACTGACACCCGTTCTCACCTGTGTGCATAGCACGGCGGTAAAACCAGTCTCGCGTAAGCATACGCGTAATGTCGGTCCGGGTCGCTTCATCCAAGAATACCGCCGAACCAAAGTGTGACATGATGGTAAGCAGTATGACTTATATCGCCCACAACTCACTTGTGTTCTACTCGTGCATATGACATCTACACAAAAAACCTGGCTCGGATGCCACTGTTGGGGAATGTTGTAATTTCAAAAATTTCATACGCACACGCAAGATCATGGTGATGCATAGCAACGAGAGGGGAGAGTGTGTCCACGTGCCCTCGTAGACCGAAAGCGGAAGCGTTAGCACAACACGGTTGATCTAGTCGTATGTCTTCATGATTCGACCGATCAAGTACCGAACGCACGGCACCTCCGAGTTTTGCACACATTCAACTCGATGACGTCCCTCGAACTCCGATCCGGCCGAGTGTTGAGGGAGAGTTTCGTCAGCAGGACGGTGTGGTGACAATGATGATGTTCTACCGACGCAGGGCTTCGCCTAAGCACCGCTACGATATGATCGAGATGGATTATGGTGGAGGGGGGCACCGCACACGGCTAAGAGATCAAGAGATCAATTGCTGTGTCTATGGGGTGCCCCCTGGCCACGTATATAAAGGAGTGGAGGAGGGGAGGGGCCGACCCTCTCTATGGCGCGCCCTAGGGGAGTCCTACTCCCACCGGGAGTAGGATTCCCCCTTTCCTAGTAGAACTAGGATCCCTTCCAAGTAGTAGGAGTAGGAGAGAAGGAAAGGGAAGGGAAAATGAGAAGGAAGGAAGGGGGCACCCCCTCCCTAGTCCAATTCGGACCAGCCCATGGGGAGGGGTGCGGCCACCCTTTGAGGCCTTTCTCTCCTTTCCCGTATGGCCCATTAAGGCCGAATACGAATTCCCGTAACTCACCGGTACTCCCGAAAATACCTGAATCACTCGGAACCTTTCCGATGTCCGAATATAGTCGTCCAATATATCGATCTTTATGTCTCGACCATTTCGAGACTCCCCGTCATGTCCCCGATCTCATCCGGGACTCCAAACTCCTTCGTTACATCAAAACAAATACACTCATAATATAACTGTCATCGAACTTTAAGCATGCGGACCCTATGGGTTCGAGAACTATGTAGACATGACCGAGACACGTCTCCAGTCAATAACCAATAGCGGAACCTGGACGCTCATATTGGTTCCCACATATTCTACGAAGATCTTTATCGGTCAGACCGCATAACAACATACGTTGTTCCCTTTGTCATCGGTATGTTACTTGCTCGAGATTCGATCGTTGGTATCTCAATACCTAGTTCAATCTCGTTACCGGGAAGTCTCTTTACTCGTTTTGTAATACATCATCCCGCAACTAACTCATTAGTTGCAATGCTTGCAAGGCTTAAGTGATGTGCATTACCGAGAGGGCCCAGAAATACCTCTCCGACAATCGGAGTGACAAATCCTAATCTCGAAATATGCCAACCCAACAAGTACCTTCGGAGACACCTGTAGAGCACCTTTATAATCACCCAGTTACGTTGTGACATTTGGTAGCACACAAAGTGTTCCTCCGGTAAACGGGAGTTGCATAATCTCATAGTCATAGGAACATGTATAAGTCATGAAGAAAGCAATAACAACAAACTAAACGATCAAGTGCTATGCTAACGGAATGGGTCAAGTCAATCACATCATTCTCCTAATGATGTGATCCCGTTAATCAAATGACAACTCATGTCTATGGTTAGGAAACATAACCATCTTTGATCAACGAGCTAGTCAAGTAGAGGCATACTAGTGGCACTCTGTTTGTCTATGTATTCACACATGTATTATGTTTCTGGTTAATACAATTCTAGCATGAATAATAAACATTTATCATGATATAAGGAAATAAATAATAACTTTAAAATTTCCTCTAGGGCATATTTCCTTCATACAATACTCTGCATGGAGCTACTCTAGCTAATTCCTCCCACTTTCAATAAGTATCTAGATCGAGATTTAGAGTCATCTAGATTGGTGTCAAAAGCTTGCATCAACGTAACTCTTTACGACGAACTCTTTTATCACCTCCATAACCGAGAAATATTTCCTTAGTCCTCTAAGGATAATTTTGACAGCTGTCCAGTGATCCACTCCTAGATCACCATTGTACTCCTTGCCAAAATCATGCTAAGGTATACAATAGGTCTGGTACACAACATAACATACTTTATAGAACCTATGACTGAGGCATAGGGAATGAATTTTCATTCTCTTTGTATTTTCTGCTGTGGTCAGGTTTCGAGTCTTTACGCAACTTTACACCTTGCAACATAGGCAAGAACTCCTTCTTTGACTGTTCCATTTTGAACTACTTCAAAATCTTGTCAAAGTATGTACTCATTGAAAAATCTTATCAAGTGTCTTGATCTATCTCTATAGATCTTGATGCCCAATTATGTAAGCAACTTCACTGAGGTCTTTCATGGAAAAACTCCTTAAAAACACTCGTTTATGCTTTCCAAAAAATTCTACATCATTTCTGATCAACAATATGTCATTCACATATACTTATCAGAAAGGTTGTAGTGCTCCCACTCACTTTCTTGTAAATACAGGCTTCACCAAAAGTCTCTATAAAACCATATGCTTTGATCACACTATCAAAGCATATATTCCAACTCTGAGATGCTTGCACCAGTCCATAGATGGATCGCTGGAGCTTGCACACTTTGTTAGAACCTTTAGGATTGACAAAACATTCTTGTTGCATCATATACAACTCTTCTTTAAGAAATACATTAAGGAATGTAGTTTTGACATCCATTTGCTAGATTTCATAAAATGTGGCAATTGCTAACATGATTCAGACAGACTTAAGCATCGCTACGAGTGAGAAAATCTTATCGTAGTCAACACCTTGAACTTGTCGAAAACTTTTTGCGACAATTCGAGCTTTGTAAATAGTAACACTACTATCAGCGTCCGTCTTCCTCTTAAAGATCCATTTATTCTCAATGGCTCACCGATCATCGGGCAAGTCAATCAAAGTCCATACTTTGTTCTTGTACATGGATCCCATATCAGATTTCATGGCCTCAAGCCATTTCACGGAAACTGGGCTCATCATCGTTTCCTCATAGCTCGTAGGTTCGTCATGTTCTAGTAACATGACTTCCAGAACAGGATTACTGCACCACTCTGGTGCGGATCTTATTCTGGTTGACCTACGAGGTTCAGTATTAACTTGATCTAAAGTTTCATGATCATCATCATTAGTTTCCTCACTAATTGGTGTAGGAATCACTGGAACTTACTTCCGTAATGAACTACTTTCCAATAAGGGAGCAGGTACAATTACCTTATCAAGTTCTACTTTCCTCCCACTCACTTATTTTGAGAGAAACTCCTTCTCTAGAAAGGATCCATTCTTAGCAACGAATATCTTTCCTCCGGATCTATGATAGAAGGTGTACCCAACAGTCTCCTTTGGGTATCCTATGAATATGCATTTCTCCGATTTGGGTTCGAGCTTATCAGGTTGAAGATTTTTCACATATGCATCGCAGCTCCAAACTTTAAGAAACGATAGCTTAGGTTTCTTGCCAAACCACAGTTCATATGGTGTGGTCTCAATGGATTTAGATGATGCCCTATTTAACGTGAATGCAGCTGTCTCTAATGCATAACCCCAAAATGATAGTGATAAATCGGCAAGGGACATCATAGATCGCACCATATCTAATAAAGTGCGGTTACGACGTTTGGACACACCATTATGCTGTGGTCTTCTAGGTGGCGTGAGTTTCAAAACTATTCCGCATTGTTTCAAATGAAGATCAAACTCATGATCGAAATATTCACCTCCACGATCGGATCGTAGAAACTTGGTTTTCTTGTTATGATGATTTTCCACTTCACTCTAAAATTCTTTGAACTTTTCAAATGTTTCAGACTTATGTTTCATCAAGTAGATATACCCATCTGCTCAAATCATCTGTGAAGGTTAGAAAATAATGATACCCGCTGCGAGCCTCAGCACTCATCGGATCGCATACATCAGTATGTATTATTTCCAATAAGTCAGTTGCTCGCTCCATTGTTCCGGAGAACGGAGTCTTAGTCATCTTGCCCATGAGGCATGGTTCGCAAGCATCAAGTGATTCATAATCAAGTGATTCCAAAAGCCCATCAGCATGGAGTTTCTTCATGCTCTTTACACCAATATGACCTAAACGGCAGTGCCACAAATATGTTGCACTATCAGTATCAACTTTGCATCCTTTGGCATCAATATTATGAATATGTGTATCACTATGATCGGGATTCAAGAAACCATTCACCTTGGGTGTATGACCACAGAAGGTTTTATTCATGTAAATAGAATAACAATTATTCTTTGACTTAAATGAATAACCATATTGCAATAAACATGATCCAATCATATTATGCTCAACGCAAACACCAAATAACATTTATTTTAGGTTCAACACTAACCTCGAAGGTAAAGGGAGTGTGTGATGGTGATCTTATCAACCTTCGAATCATTTCCAATACACATCGTCACCTTGCCCTCAACTAGTATTTGTTCATTTTGTAACTCTTGTTTTGAGTTAGTAATCATAGCAACTGAACCAATATCAAATACCCAAGGGCTACTATGAACACTAGTAAAGTACACATCAATAACATGTATATCATATATACTTTTGTTCACTTTGCCATCCTTCCTATCTGCCAAGTATTTGGGGCAGTTCCGCTTCTAGTGACCATTTCCTTTGCAGTAGAAGCACTCAGTTTCAGGCTTGGGTCTAGCTTTGGGCTTCTTCATGGGAGTGGCAACTTGCTTGCCATTCTTCTTGAAGTTCCCTTTCTTTCCCTTGCCCTTTTACTTGAAACTAGTGGTCTTGTCAACCATCAACACTTGATACTTTTCTTGATTTCTACCTTCGCTGATTCAGCATCGTGAAGAGCTCGGGAATCATTTTACGCTATTCCTTGCATATTATAGTTCATCACTATGTTCCAGTAACTTGGTGATAGTGACTAGAGAACTATGTCAATCACTATCTTATCTGGAAGGTTAACTCCCACTTGATTCAAGCAATTGTAGTACCCAGACAGTCTGAGCACATGCTCACTGGTTGAGCTATTCTCCTCCATCTTGTAGGCAAAGTACTGTCAGAGGTCTCATACCTCTTGACACGGGCATCAGTCTGAAATACAAATTTCAACTCTTGGAACATCTTATATTCTTCGTGGCGTTCAAAACATTTTTGAAGTCCCAGTTCTAAGCCGTAAAGCATGGTGCACTAAACTATCAAGTAGTCATCATACTGAGCTTGCAAAACGTTCATAACGTCTGCATCTGCTCCTGCAACAGGTTCGTCACCTAGTGGTGCATCAAGGACATAATTCTTCTGTGCAACAATGAGGATAATCCTCAGATCACGGACCTAGTCCGCATCATTGCTACTATCATCTTTCAACATAGTTTTCTCTAGGAACATATCATAAATAAAACGGGGAAGCTATACGTGAGCAATTGATCTACAACATAGATATGCAAATACTATCAGGACTAAGTTCATGATAAATTTAAGTTCAATTAATCATATTACCTAAGAACTCCCACTTAGATAAACATCCCTCTAATCATCTAAGTGATCACGTGATCCATATCAACTAAACTATGTCCAATCATCACATGAGATGGAGTAGTTTTCAATGGTGAACATCACTATGTTGATCATATCTACTATATGATTCACACTCGACCTTTCGGTCTCAGTGTTTCGAGGCCATATCTGCATATGCTAGGCTCGTCAAGTTTAACCCGAGTATTCTGCGTCTGCAAAACTGGCTTGCACCCATTGTATGTGAACGCAGAGCTTATCACACCCGATCATCACGTGGTGTCTCGGCACGATGAACTATAGCAACGGTGCATACTCAGGGAGAACACTTGTACCTTAAATTTAGTGAGAGATCATCTTATAATGCTACCGCCGTACTAAGCAAAGTAAGGTGCATAAAGGATAAACATCACATGCAATCAAAATAAGTGATATGATATGGCTATCATCATCTTGTGCCTTTGATCTCCATCTCCAAAGCACCGTCATGATCACCATCGTCACCGGTTTGACGCCTTGATCTCCATCGAAGCATCGTTGTCGTCTCACCAACTATTGCTTCTACGACTATTTCTACTGCTTAGTGATAAAGTAAAGCAATTACATGGCGATTGCATTTTATACAATAAAGTGACAACCATATGGCTCCTGCCAGTTGCCGGTAACTGTTACAAAACATGATCATCTCATACAATAAAATTTAGCATCATGTCTTGACCATATCACATCACAACATGTCCTGCAAAAACAAGTTAGACCTCCTCTACTTTGTTGTTGCAAGTTTTACGTGGCTGCTACGGGCTTAGCAAGAACCGTTCTTACCTACACATCAAAACCACAACGATTTTTCGTCAAGTGTGTTGTTTTAACCTTCAACAAGGACCGGGCGTAGTCACACTCGATTCAACTAAAGCTGGAGAAACAGACACCCACTAGCCACCTGTGTGTGAAGCACGTCAGTAGAACCAGTCTCATGAACGCGGTCATGTAATGTCGGTTTGGGACACTTCATCCAACAATACCGCCAAATCAAAGTATGACATGCTGGTAAGCAGTATGGCTATTATCGCCCACAACTCTTTGTGTTCTACTCGTGCATATAATATCTACGCATAAACCTGGCTCTGATACCACTTTTGGGGAACATAGTATTTCAAAAAAATTCCTACGATCATGCAAGATCTATCTAGGAGATGCATAGCAACGAGCGGGGGAGAGCATGTCTACGTACCCTTGTAGACCGAAAGTGGAAGCGTTTAGTAACGTGGTTGATGTAGTCGAACGTCTTCACGATCCAACCGATCCAAGTACCGAATGCACGACACCTCCGCGATCAGCACACATTCAGCTCAGTGATGACCCTCATACTCTTGATCCAGCTGAGGTCGAGGGTGAGTTCCATCAGCACGACGGCGTATTGACGGTGATGCTGAAGTTACCGACGCACGGCTTCTCCTAAGCACTAAAACGGTATGACTGAGGTGTATATCTGTGGACGGGGGCACCGCACACCGCTAAAAGATCAACTTGTGTGTATATGGGGTGCCCGCTCCCCCATATATAAAGGAGGGTAGGAGGAGGAGGGCCGGCCACAAGGGGCGCGCCTAAGGGGGGGAGTCCTACTCCAAGTAGGATTCCCGCCCCCATTTCCTACTTCCACAAGGAGAAGGGGGGAAGGAGAAGAGGGAGAGAAGGAAAGTGGCACCGGCAACCCCAACCCTAACCCAATTCGGATTGGTCTTGGGGGGGGGGCGTGCGCCTCCACCTGGCCGCCCTCCTCTCTTCCACTAGGGCCCATGAAGGCCCATTAACCCCCCGGGGGGTTCCGGTAACCCCCCGGTACTCCGGAAAATGCCCGAACCTATCCGAAACCTTTCCGGTGTCCAAACATAACCTTCCAATATATCAATCTTTATGTCTTGACCATTTCGAGACTCCTCGTCATGTTTGTGATCTCATCCGGGACTCCGATCAAACTTTGGTTCATGAAAACACGAAACTCATAATACGAATCGTCATCGAACGTTAAGCGTGCGGACCCTACGGGTTCGAGAACTATGTAGACATGACCAAGACACATCTCCAGTCAATAACCAACAACGGAACCTGGATGCTCATATTGGCTCCTACATATTCTATGAAGATCTTTATCGGTCAAACCGCATAACAACATACGTTGTTCCCTTTGTCACCGGTATGTTACTTGCCTGAGATTCGATCGTCAGTATCATCATACCTAGTTTAAGCTCGTCACCGGCAAGTCTCTTTACTTGTTCCATAATGCATCATCCCATGACTAACTCATTAGTCACATTGGTTGCAAGGCTCATAGTGATGTGCATTACCGAGAGGGCCCAGAGATACCTCTCGGATACACGGAGTGACAAATCCTAATCTCGATCTATGCCAACTCAACAAACAGCATCGGAGACACCTGTAGAGCATCTTTATAATCACCCATTACGTTGTGACGTTTGATATCACACAAGGTGTTCCTCCGGTATTCGGCAGTTGCATAATCTCATAGTCATAAGAACATGTATAAGTCATGAAGAAAGCAATAGCAATAAACTAAACGATCATAGTGCTAAGCTAACAGATGGGTCTTGTCCATCACATCATTCTCTAATGATGTGATCCCGTTCATCAAATGACAACACATGTCTATGGCTAGGAAACTTAACCATCTTTGATTAACGAACTAGTCAAGTAGAGGCATACTAGGGACACTTTGTTTGTCTATGTATTCACACATGTACTAAGTTTCTGGTTAATACAATTCTAGCATGAATAATAAACATTTATCATGATATAAGGAAATATAACTAACAACTTTATTATTTCCTCTAGGGAATAATTCCTTCACTAGTAACTACTCCACAGTGCCTTCCCTTAGGACCAAATATGGTGAAGTGTCATGTAGTTGATGTTCACATGGCACCACTAAGGGAATCACAACATACATACTATCAAAATATCGAACACGTACATATCAAGTTCACATGATTACTTGAAACATGATTTCTCCTGTGACCTCAAGAACAAAAGTAACTACTCACAAGTGATAAACATGCTCAAGATTAGAGGGGTATTAAATGGCATAATGGATCTGAACATATAATCTTCCACCAAACAAACCATATAGTAATCAACTACAAGATGTAATCAGCACTACTAGTCACCCACGAGCACCAATCTATAGTTCCGGTACAAAGATTGAACACAAGAGATGAACTAGGGTTTGAGAGGAGATGGTGATGTTGAGGATGTTGATGGAGATTGCCCTCCCCAAGATGGGAGAGTTGTTGGTGATGATGATGACGATGATTTCCCCCTCCGGGAGGGAAGTCCCCCCCGCAGAATTGCTTTGCCGGAGGGCAAAAGTGCTCCTGCCCAAGTTCCTCCTCGAGACGGTGGCGCTCCATCCCGAAAGTCCTATCCTTATTTTTCTAGGTCTAAATGACTTATATACCAGAAGATGGGCACCAGAGGTGGGTCGAGGAGGGCACAACCCACCAGGGTGCGCCTGGGCTCCCTGGCGCGCCCAGGTGGGTTATGCCCACCTGGTGGGCCCCCTCTAGTGCTTATTGGCTCCAATATTTCTTACATATTCCATAAAAAATCCCCGTAAAGTTTCAGCTCATTTGGAGTTGTGCAGAATAGGTAGCCTGACGTAGCTTTTTCAGGTCTAGATTTCCAACTGCCGGTATTCTCCCTCTTTGTGTGTACCTTGCATATTATGAGAGAAAAGGCATTAGAATTACCCCCAAAAAGCATTATTATGCATGAAAACATTATAAATAACAGTAGGTAAACATAATGCAAAATGGACATATCAACTCCCCCAAGATTAGACCTTGCTTGTCCTCAAGCGAAAACCAAAATCGGAAAACATGTCCACATGCTTAGAGAGAGAGAGGTGTTGATAAAAACAAATATGGACATAGAAGCATCATGTGAATTACTATAACAGCAGCAAACTTTGGCATAAAACTTTTATCATAGAACTTTTATCATGGACTTCTCATGAGTAAGTGACAATTCATGACACTTTTGAAGTATAAAGCATGAACTCTATTGGAAACCAACAAAGTATGTTCTCAGTCAACTTTGCAACTACAATTCATCATCTTTTCATGAAGGGTCACGTATCGGAGCCTTTAGGCAATTCCACATACTCAACCATCATATAGTATTCTATGATTGCTAACACTCACCACATACACATGAGCAAAACGTTTCAACTAGACACATAGAAAGATAGGGGCTTATAGTTTCGTCTCCCAACGTATTCACCTCAAGGGTGAGGTCAACAATAATAATTCATGCTACCCATATTCAACTGGACATATGTGCCTAGATCTTTCCTCACCACATGATGCTTGCCAAAGTAGAAAAATAGAAAGGAATAGAGATAAAAACTTTGACTCTTGCATAAAAGTAAATACATAAAAGTAAAAGATAGGCCCTTCATAGAGGGAAGCAGAGGTTGCCATGCGATTATTTGTTTGTATGCTCAATCCCTTAGTGCAAAAGAACATCACATTATATTGCCCCTTATGATAGCAACCTTTATTATGCCGTCTATCGCTTTTATTGTTTGCTATCACAAGTTCGTACAACGCTCAATTTTATCGTACACTAAATGATCTTACATTTTTAGAAGCAATTTTATTGCCTTATTGCACCGATGACAACTTACTTGAAGGATCTTACTCAATCCCTAGGTAGGTATGGTGGACTCTTGAAAATAAGATTTGGGTTTAAGGGTTTTTGGATGCACAAGTAGTATCTCTACTTGGTGTGGAATTTTTTGGCTAGCAAAGATGTGGGGCAAAAACCACATGTTAAAGGATATATAACAATATAACATCTGTGTGAATATGAACAAACATGAATCATTATGTTGTCTTCCATGTCCAACGTCAACAATTTTGGCATATAATATTTTGATGGGGGCTCACAATCACAAAAGATTTCTAGGATAGTGTATTTATATGTGAATCTTCTCTTCCCTTATTAATTCTTTCATGAGTTGCATCATTAACCAATGCTATGTTTGTCAATCTCTAATAAAATTTCCTACTTACAATTTTCCTTATTTGGTGTCATCACCTACCATAAGATTAGCAAATGATCTTTTTCATTTATTTCCTTTCTTTTTATTGGAACATGAAAGTAAAGAAAGAAAAAACTCAAACTAAACCTTATTATATATCTTGCACATGATTACAAGGATAGATCAGTAAGCAAAGTCTCAAAAGAAAGGATAGAACTAAACTTTTATTCATCTAAAGCAAAAGCTAACTATGGATCGAACTAAGATAAGTAAAGGCAAGAGATAGTGGATGTGATACGATACCGGGGCACCTCCCCCAAGCTTTGTGGAAGCCAAGGAGAGTGCCCATACCCGATTCTCAATTTTCTTTTGGTGATGAAGAAGGAGGTGGTGGTGATGAAGTGGAGGGTTTATCCTTCTTCTCCTTTTCCTACTTACATCAGAGAGTAAAATTGTCTATCCTCAACTCGTCGTTTTCCATCGTGAGCTTTATTACCCTCTTGCATAATGCCTCCTTGCTTTCGGTTTTGAAACAAGGAGGAACTGATTCATCTTCATCTTCTTCGGAAGTCCAACTATAGTGGTCCACATCCCCACAAACCTTGGGGTTTGCTATATAATCAGAAACATAGCCTCTCCTTCTGAGTCTTGGAATGACATATTTTTAGATCTGTCAGGAAAGCAACAAGAAATAGAAAACATGGGATTTCTCCGTGATACGGTGATCAATAGGTTCAGAGGGTATATAAAGATTTTTTTATCTTGGGAAACAAGCAAACGGAAGAAAAACGGAGTCCGGAAGGTACCCCAGGTGGGTTGCCCACCTGGGCGCTAGGCCTGCCTGTCGAGACCCCGATCCTAAGTCACACCGATCTAACATGTAACACTTCATATCACTTTGCGGCCTCACGCACGGTATTCCCACGGGTGCCACCTTACCTGGCCCGGGACCGTTTGCGCCTTTTGGCTCACGTATATGATAGTGTCGCTAGCATCCATATGACAGAGAACCCGGGCCGACATGACTAGTCGTGAACCCAAAGTAGCACTAACTTACAGGGACAGACATACATGAATCAACCTCGAGCATGTCGGTCAACAGCGTATGAATCCGGGCTGTAGCACTGGGCTAACAGGACTCCGAATGTCACCGCGTGACATTTCCCCTAAGGGACAGACACAGGAACGAAGTGAATCACATGCCGGCCAGTCAAGTGTTCCAGAGCAGTAGTGCTGGGCTAGCAGGACTCTAGTGAACCGGGCTGTAGCGGACTACTATGGCACATGGAAGCGCAAGACTACATTTCCCCATAAGAGAGGCTATCAGAGGTAAACAACTAGGTTGTCGGACCCCACACATAGCAATACACGTTACACGTACGCATAACATGCAAGTATGTGATGTACATCATGGCATCACAACATAACTCAAACTCATATAGATAAAGGCCCAGAAGAGCCACATAGCAATCAATACAAATAGGGGTCTCATGACCCATCATTCAGAGCATACAAGCAACGGAAGCATTACATGTCTGAGTACAGACAACTACAAAAGGAAAAGACTAAGAAGCCTGACTAAACACGACCCTCCCAAGGGTACAAGATCGTAGCTGGGATACAACCTACTCGTCGAAGTCACTAGTGGAACCAACTGCAAAACATAAATAAGCAAACGTGAGTACAAAGGTACTCAGCAAGTCTTACATCAGAACTATCTACATATGCAACATTATCAACAAAGGGGGGTGGTGGAGTTAAACAGCAGCAAGCCAACTTTGACTCAATGGCTAGCCTATACTACGAGTATCAGAAACTTCTTTGAGGTGAGAAGACGCACACGAGTCCACATGTTCACCATATCAATAGTCCACTATGGATCCGTTCCTGTCTTCCTACGAGAAGGCCATCCATAGCACTCACGCTTATCTTGCGTATTTTAGAGTATCCACTTCAGATTATCTATGTACTACATAAGTCCTCCAAGTTTCCATATCCGAGGAAAACGGCTATTCGAATAGATAATATTGACCCTGCAGGGGTGTACTTCTTCACACACGCTCTCGCCACTTATAGCCCTGTACACGTCATGTACCTCGGCAACCTTCAAGCGGAAGCCGGGCGAGGGTGTCGGCCACGACCTGACTAACCACACAAGTCTCTCGTCCAGGTTTATCGCCTATTCGGGTTCCATCCGCAAGGAGATCCGGCCGGGGTGTCGCTCACGGCCCCAAACGATGTGTGCAGGGTTCCCAAGCCCACCATCCGGGTGCCAATTGGTACACCGTGCCACGGTGCCTAGTCTGTCCCAAGCCCGTCCCGTCAGACACCACCTGGTAGACAAGTAGCACTACCTACAAACGCCAGAAACTAGTTGCAACTCCTGGATAGAGATCAAGCGGATTAATAAGCCGAGAGGGGCCGGATAACCGGAACCCAATGTGTGGTAGTAACTGGACTTGGATAACATACACAGAACTCAGTGCTTAAGGACGGTTCCAATGAGACAACCCACCATGTACTCCTACATGGGCTCTCATCGCTACCTTTACCAAAACGTGTTCACACACTTAGCCTTTACCGGTAGGACATGTTTACCACTCTGATTCATTACCGATGAATCAGACCTGACACAACTCTAAGCATAGCTGGCATAAAGAAAACAAGCATGGATGAGCAGGCACATCAAGGCTCAAGCAACTCCTACTCATGCTAGTGGGTTTCAACTATTTACTGTGGCAATGACAGGTCATGCAGAGGAATGGGTTCAACTACCGCAGCAGAAAGTAGCAATTTGAATCGTTGTTGTCCTAATGCAGTAAAAGGAGCAGGAGCGAGAGAGTGGGATTTTATCGAGATGCTCAAGGGGGTTTGCTTGCCTGATAGATCCACGAAGAAGCACTGCTCCTCAGACAGGTACTCGGGACACCTTCCGGAGTAGAACCTATCGAGAGGGGACGGTGCCAGCAATCAATAAACAATCATATGCAACAGTATGATGCATGAAGATGACATTTCAAAGATGCTATGATTTGCCCTAATGCATGTAGCATCAATTTGGTTGAAGTCCATATGAACCGAGGATTCATATGCAAACCCCAATTTAAGTATATAACATGCCATTATTACATTTTCACTTATACAGCAAGTATAAGTTGGTTTTTCATGCACGAAACTAGCATAAATGGATTCCTTGCATTTTTCTGATAATTTTTCATATATAATTTATTTGATTTGGAGTTACGGTTGAATTACTATGATTTTTAGAAGTTTTAACTATTTTCTGAAATTCTCTGAATTATTTAAAATCCAGAAAAACAATTACTGTGTCAGCGTGACGTCACAGAGGCGTCAGCAGGGCTGACTAGGTCAAAGTTGACATGTGGGGACCACATGTCAGTGACACCGGGGTTAACCCCGGGTCAAACCCGCACTGACTCTGGGGCCCACTGTCAGTCTCAGGGGGGGGATTAGGCTGCGGGATTAGTCCTAATGATTGTGCCACATCGGCAGTCGCCGGAGTTCGGCAGGCGATGACCAAACCGCGCGGCGGTGCTTCGCCGGAATGCGCTACAGGCGGCGGAAGTGCGCGCGGAGACCACCAGGGCATAGCCCGTCGTCGTCCGCATCCAATGGAGCAAGTGGGATGAGCTGAGGAGGCCGAAACTCGCCGGAGCGGAGCTCAAGGCGGCGGACGGAGTTCGGGCGATGATGCAAACGGGGCTACGGAGCACCAGGGGAGGAGCTGGTGAGTGCATCGTGCTCCTAGGGGTGCGCTGAGCGCGCTGATGGGCTCAGATGCGGGTGGCAGCAGCTGTGGCCACGGCGGTGCCATGGACGGCGGCATCGAGCTTCGGCCGAGGTGGAAGAACATGGCTAGAGGACGAACGCGTCGACGGGGAGAGGGGCGAGGGGCGTACGAGCTCACAGCGGTTCCGCAGGGGTTGGTCAGTGGGCTCGGGGAGGGGCCGGAGCAAGCGGGGTGGCGAGGCAGATCTCCGGCGACCCGAGGAGGATGAAGGGGTTGGGGACGATGCTTCGAGGCGTCCTGCGCTGCGTGGCCCGGCGGAGACGACTAGGGCAACGAGGCGGACCTCGTGGGCACGTCGGAGAGGCGAGGGAAACACGGTGGTCGCGGTGGCGCACGGCGGTGCTCTCCGCTGCGCTCGGGACAGAGGGGGAGAGCGAGACAGAGGAGGGGAGAGAGAGCAGCGAGTGAGGGAGAGGAGAGAGGGGCTTCGAGGCGTCTCCAGGCGCGGGATTGGCTTGACGGGGAGCGCGACACAGCGAAGCAGGAGGTGGCGCGGTCGGCTGCGTGCGCTGGCTGCCAGTGGGCACGAGCTTGAAGACAACCTTGCCCCTGGTGGGCTGGGCCAACAGTGCCAGGCCGGCTGGGCTGCCAGGTAAGGCCAGGTAAGCCTTTTCCTTTTCCTGTTTTCTTTTTTCTATTTCTAGCATTTGTTTTGTATCTAAAAGAAATGTTAAAACATTTCCATAAATGCTGAAAATATTTGTGGCATCTAGATATAATATTCGAGAGGCCCTCACCAATTCCCAACATTTTTGGAGCCATTAAAATATTTATATAATTTAAACAGCTCCAAATCAAATATTTATGCATTGATTCAAAAATCCAAAATGTATAGCAAAAATGTGCATCACCTCTGGTTGTTGTGCCCAACATTATCCAAAGAGGATGAACATTTTTGAAAAGCATTTTGGGTTCATTGAAAATCCATTTTAAAGTTGAACCTATTTGAATTTGCTTTGGTGCTAGGGTTTGAAACATCCCCATTTCAATTTCACTTGAAATTTAAACATGATGCACAAAGCAAGCCTAGGACCATACCAGAACTAGGGATGTGACAGCTCGCCCCCACTCGAAGAAATCTCGTCCCGAGATTCAGGAGTTGGCAGAAAGAAAGCGGGGTACTCAAGTCGAAGACGATCTTCTCGCTCCCAAGTAGCTTCTCTCTCGGAATGATGAGACCATTGAACCTTGAGAAAATTGATGTTATGACGTCGAGTGACACGCTCTGCTTGATCCAGAATGCGAACAGGGTACTCTCGATAAGTGAGGTTATCTTGGAGATCAAACGTTTCGTGGTCCACTCCGCGGATGGGATCCGAGAAGCAACGCCTGAGTTGAGAGACGTCGAAGACATCATGAACTCGAGAAAGATGTGGGGGTAGTTCCAACTGGTAGGCAACCTCTCCTCGTTTAGCGAGAATGCGAAAAGGACCGATATAACGAGGAGCCAACTTGCCCTTGATACCGAAATGATGGGTACCCTTCAAAGGATTAACCCGAAGGTAAGCCTTGTCGCCAACTTCATAAGCCACTTCCTTATGACGACGGTCATACTGGCTCTTTTGATGAGATTGGGCTGTTTTCAAATTCTCACGAATGATGTGAACTTGCTCTTCCGCCTCCTGGATCATGTCCGGTTCAAAGAATTGTCTTTCACCGATTTCTGACCAGTTCAAAGGTGTTCGACATCTTCGTCCATACAGAATCTCGAAGGGTGCTTTCTTAAGACTGGATGGATAGCTATTGTTATAAGCAAACTCGGCAAAGGGAAGACATTTCTCCCAATCCATACCGAATGAGATAACGCAAGCTCTAAGCATGTCCTCGAGAATTTGGTTGACCCTTTCCACCTGACCACTTGATTGAGGGTGGAAAGCAGTACTAAAGGAAAGATGGGTGCCCATGGCAGTTTGGAAACTTTCCCAGAAATGAGAGGTGAAAAGACTACCACGATCTGAATTGATCTCTAGTGGAACACCATGGAGTGACACTATTCGGGAGATATATAAGTCAACGAGCTGACTAGCAGTGATACTCTCTCGAACAGGTAGGAAGTGAGCCACTTTGGAAAGACGGTCAATGACTACGAAGATAGCATTATTTCCTTTCTTGGTCCTGGGAAAGCCGGTGATGAAGTCCATACCAACTTTGTCCCATTTCCACTCGGGAATAGCTAAAGGTTGAAGGGTGCCAGCAGGTCTTTGATGTTCTGCCTTAATGCGATGACAAACGTCACAGTTGGCAATATACTGAGTGATTTCTCTCTTCATCCTAGTCCACCAGAACCTCCGGCGTAGGTCCTGATACATCTTTGTACTACCGGGATGAATCGTGAGAGGGGATTCATGGGCCTCCTTAAGGATCATTTGCTGCATCTGTTGACATTTGGGAACCACCAAACGGTTACCAAAGTAAACAACACCTCATTCATCCATAGAGAAACAGCCAGCAACTCCCTTGGAAATATTCTTCTTGATTCGGGAAATTCCCGTATCATGCTTCTGAGCCTCTATGATATGATCCGCAAGGGTAGGTTTCGCCACCAAGGTAGAAAGGGAACCATGAGGAGCTATGTGAAGGTTAAGCTTACAAAATTCCTCATGGAGGGGTGGTTGACATTGTTGCAACATGAGGTTGTTGCAATAGGATTTACGACTCAAAGCATCAACCATGACATTGGCTTTGCCTAGGGTGTAGGTGATTCCTAAGTCGTAATCCGAGATCAACTCCAACCAACATCTCTGTCTGAGAATCAGATCCGGTTGGGTGAAGATATATTTGAGACTCTGATGGTCAGTGTAGATTTCGCAACGGTTACCAAGAAGGTAATGTCGCCAAATCTTAAGTGCATAGACTACGGCTGCAAGCTCTAGATCATGTGTAGGATAATTTTCCTCATGTGGATGCAACTGTCGAGATGCATAGGCAATCACATGACGATCCTGCATAAGAATGCAACCTAGTCCTTGACGCGAAGCGTCGCAATAGATAACAAAGTCTTTAGTGAAATCCGGTGGCACGAGTATGGGCGTAGAAGTCAGGCGTCTTTTCAGTTCCTGAAAGCTGTGCTCACACTGTGGGGTCCACTCAATCCTTTTATCTTTCTTGAGAAGCTCCGTGAGGGGTTTGGCCACTTTGGAGAAGTTTTCAACGAAGCAGCGACAATAACTGGCTAGACCAAGGAAACTTCTAACTTGTTTGACCGTTTCGGGAGGAGTCCAATCGAGAACGGCTTTGACTCTCTCGGGATTGACAACAATGCCCTTACCAGAGATCACGTGGCCCAGATAGGTCACTTCTGGCAACCAAAATTCACACTTGGAGAACTTGGCATAAAGACGATGCTCTCTGAGTTTTTCTAACACAAGCCTAAGATGTTCGGCATGCTCTTCCTTGTTCTTCGAGTAAATAAGAATATCATCAAGATAAACCACGATGAACTTATCTAAGTACTCCATAAAGATCGAGTTCATCAAGCGGGAGAAAGTAGCTGGAGCATTGGTTAGGCCGAAAGACATCACGGTGTACTCGTATTGACCATAACGAGTGACAAAAGCCGTTTTGGGGATGTCCCCGTTTCTGATTTTGATTTGGTGGTAGCCTAACCTCAAATCCATCTTGGAAAAGACTGAGGATCCAGCGAGCTGATCATACAGGTCATTGATCCTGGGGAGCGGATACTTGTTCTTTATCATGACCAAATTAACGGGACGATAATCTACAACCATCCGATCCGTACCATCCTTCTTCTTGACGAAGAGAACATGACAAGCCCAAGGAGAAGAACTGGGACGGATGAAACCCTTTTGCAAGGACTCATCAAGTTGTTTCTTAAGCTCGGCTAACTCCAAAGGTGCCATCTTGTATGGTCTCCTAGAGATTGGAACAGTTCCTGGGATAAGTTCTATGACAAACTCTACATCTCTGTCAGGTGGGACACCTGGCAGTTCTTCTGGAAAAACATCCGGGAAGTCACGGACTATCGGAATATCTTCAAGGTCTAGAAGAGGGCTGGCATTAAGAGAATAGAGTTGACGCCTTGCAACTCTAGTGGAGACAGTGACTATTTTGCCAGATGGATGTGTAAGTTGAATAGATCTAGTGTAACAATCGATCTTGGCATGATGAGCTGTCATCCAGTCCATACCCAAGATGATGTTAATATCTGCGGACTTGAGAGATATCAAAGAAGCAAGGAAAACCAGTCTGTCAACAAGGATTTCATTACCATGGCTTACCTTGGAGGTTTGCCATTTGGAACCAGGAGTCTGGATTATTAGTGGAGTTGGCATATCACAAAATGACATGTCGTGCAACCGAGCGTAACCTTCGGATATGAAGGAGTGGGATGCTCCAGTATCGAACAGAACTGAAGCTGGGTGAAAATTGACAAGAAGCGTACCCAGTACGACGTCGGGATCATCTTGAACTTCGGAAGCTGAGACATGGTGCACACATGCTCGTTCAATGGAGGCTGGCTTGGTACTGATCATCTTGACTGATGGCTTTTCACGGCCAACAGACCTCTCAGACTGGGGTGGAGCATAACTGGACTAAGGGCAGTTACTGTAGGGGAACGTAGTAATTTCAAAAATTTCCTACGCACACGCAACATCATGGTGATGTATAGCAACAAGATGGGAGAGTGTTGTCTACGTACCCACGCAAACCGACTGCGGAAGCGTTGACGCAACGTAGAGGAAGTAGTCGTACGTCTTCCCGATCCGACCGATCCAAGCACCGTTACTCCGGCACCTCCGAGTTCTTAGCACACGTACAGCTCGATGACGATCCCCGGGCTCCGATCCAGCAAAGCGTCGGGGAGGAGTTCCGTCAGCACGACGGCGTGGTGACGATCTTGATGTTCTACCATCGCAGGGCTTCGCCTAAGCACTGCAACAATATGACCGAGGTGGAATATGGTGGAGGGGGGCACCGCACACGGCTAAGGAACGATCACGAGGATCAACTTGTGTGTCTATGGGGTGCCCCCTGCCCCCGTATATAAAGGAGTGGAGGAGGGGAGGGCCGGCCCTCTCTATGGCGCGTCCTAGGGGAGTCGATCCTACTCCCACCGGGAGTAGGATTCCCCTTTCCTAGTCCAACTAGGAGTCCTTCCATGTATTAGGAGTAGGAGTCAAGGCAAGGGAAAAGAGGAGAGAAGGAAGGAGGGGGCGCAGCCCTTCCCCCTAGTCCAATTCGGACTAGGCCTTGGGGGGGGGGGGGCGCCCAACCTCTTCTATCTCTTTCCCCTAAAGCCCAATAAGGCCCATATACTCCCCGGCGAATTCCCGTAACTCTCCGGTACTCCGAAAAATACTCGGATCACTCGGAACCTTTCCGATGTCCGAATATAGTCGTCCAATATATCGATTTTTACGTCTCGACTATTTCGAGACTCCTCGTCATGTCCTCGATCTCATCTGGTACTCCAAACTGCTTCGGTACATCAAAACTCATAAACTCATAATATAACTGTCATCGAAACCTTAAGCGTGCGGACCCTACGGTTCGAGAACAATGTAGACATGACCGAGACACATCTCCAGTCAATAACCAATAGCGGGACCTGGATGCCCATATTGGCTCCTACATATTCTACGAAGATCTTTATCGGTCAGACCGTATAACAACATACATTGTTCCCTTTGTCATCGGTATGTTACTTGCCCGAGATTCGATCGTCGGTATCCAATACCTAGTTCAATCTCGTTACCGGGAAGTCTCTTTACTCGTTCCGTAATACATCATCTCGCAACTAACTCATTAGTTGCAATGCTTGCAAGGCTTATGTGATGTGCATTATCGAGAGGGCCCAGAGATACCTCTCCGACAATCGGAGTGAAAAATCCTAATCTCGAAATACGCCAACCCAACATCTACCTTTGGAGACACCTGTAATGCTCCTTTATAATCACCCAGTTACGTTGTGACGTTTGGTAGCACCCAAAGTGTTCCTCCGGCAAACGGGAGTTGCATAATCTCATAGTCATAGGAACATGTATAAGTCATGAAGAAAGCAATAGCAACAAACTAAACAATCAAGTGCTAAGCTAATGGAATGGGTCATGTCAATCAGATCATTCAACTAATGATGTGACCTCGTTAATCAAATAACAACTCTTTGTCTATGGTTAGGAAACATAATCATCTTTGATTAACGAGCTAGTCAAGTAGAGGCATACTAGTGACACTCTGTTTGTCTATGTATTCACACATGTATTATGTTTCCGGTTAATACAATTCTAGCATGAATAATAAACATTTATCATGAAATAAGGAAATAAATAATAACTTTATTACTGCCTCTAGGGCATATTTCCTTCAGTTATGTGCGTAGTCTCCCGGTTCTCTGCAGGTGAAGCAAGTTCCTGAGGTAGGACGTGGACCTACATTGGCGAGTGGTCCACTAATAGGCCTGGGTGGAGCACGTTGCTGATTTGGGTGAGGCGCCACATAGGATGGCCTTGGTGCATATCGAGGTGGAAGAGCTGAGTTCGGAATCCAAATCCGTCGCTTCTGAGAGCCAGAGCGGGAGGAAGAACCCAAATCACGGTTGTGCTTACAAGACTCCTCGTAAGTGAGCTGAGTGATCTCTGCATTAATGGCCTTGTTCACAAGAGCCTGGAAAGTATCACAATGATGCAGATGGAGATCACGACGCAACTTAGGGTTGAGACCCTTCCGGAACCTAGCCTTCTTCTTAGCGTCTGTGGACACTTCTTCTGTAGCATAGCGGGCGAGGTTTCCAAACTCTCTACTGTAAGCATCAACAGGCAGCTTACCCTGGGTAAAACTACGGAACTCTTCCCTCTTGCGGTCAATGAGAGCCTGAGGAATGTGGTGCTCACGAAAAGCCTCGGTGAAATCCCTCCAGGTAGGAATCTGACCAGCTGGAAGCATAGCCTCATAGCTCTGCCACCAAATACTAGCAGGACCTTCCAGGTGATAGGTAGCAGAGGTGACCTTGTCACCTTCAGCCACGTTCGCAGAAAACAACTTGTGAGTGATGCTCCGGAGCCAGTCATCCGCATCGAGTGGCTCAATGGAATGATGGAAGGTGGGTGGTTTCAGACCAATGAAGTCAGTGATGGAAACCAACTTCTTACGCTGATGTGCGGTGTTCTGCTCAATCTGTGCCAGCAAGCGGTTAGTCTCATGCTTGTTCCTCTCGGACGTTAACAAGAACTCTATCATCAAAGACTGGTCAGGAGGATCCTCGTCCCTACCATCTCTGTGATTCTTGCTATGAGCAACTGAACCTCGATTAGCAGACGACATCCTGGCATAGAAACCAAGCAAACAAGGATGGAATTAGCATCGACATAAGGATGCGGAATGTAATGCAAAATCATTGGAAACTCTTGAAATCCTGGGAAAATTTCGGCAGCATAACGGCTGTAAATGCTCGAAAGGATTTTGAGACATTCATCAAAGGAATGGCATAATCAATCAGCATCATAACATCAAGGTTCTGGGTCAAACTGAGGACACACGGAAGTAGTAGGACTGAACGGAGACACAACCCAACAATCCTAAGACTTTACGGTTTAGTAACACGTCATCCTGAGAGATAGAGGAGAAACCTAGGCCTTAACCCTCATAGAAAAGAAGAGCTGACTCAGAAAGAATGACATGAGGTAAAGGAGTAAAAAGAGCCTTACGTTCCCTTCCACAATCAATTCCCTTATATAACTAAAGCATTTCTAGAGTCAACTTCGACCAGTTTGGCTTGGTAATCCTACAGTCAGTCAAGCTCTGATACCAACGCTGTCGAGACCCCGATCCTAAGTCACACCAATCTAGCATGTAACACTTCATATCACTTTGCGGCCTCACGCACGGTATTCCCACGGGTGCCACCTTACCTGGCCCGGGACCGTTTGCGCCTTTTGGCTCACGTATATGATAGTGTCGCTAGGATCCATATGACAGAGAACCCGGGCCGACATGACTAGTCATGAACCCAAAGTAGCACTAACTTACAGGGACAGGCATACATGAATCAACCTCGAGCATGTCGGTCAACAGCGTATGAATCCGGGCTGTAGCACTGGGCTAACAGGACTCCGGATGTCACCGTGTGACATTTCCCCGAAGGGACAGACACAGGAACGAAGTGAATCACATGCCGGCCAGTCAAGTGTTCCGGAGCAGTAGTGCTGGGCTAGCAGGACTCCGGTGAACCGGGCTGTAGTGGACTACTATGGCACATGGAAGCACAAGACTACATTTCCCCATAAGAGAGGCTGTCAGAGGTAAACAACTAGGTTGTCGGATCCCACACATAGCAATACACGTTACACGTATGCATAACATGCAAGTATGTGTTGTACATCATGGCCTCACAACATAACTCAAACTCATATAGATAAAGGCCCAGAAGAGCCACATAGCAATCAATACAAACAGGGGTCTCATGACCCATCATTCAGAGCATACAAGCAACGGAAGCATTACATGTCTAAGTACAGACAACTACAAAAGGAAAAGACTAAGAAGCCTGACTAAACACGACCCTCCCAAGGGTACAAGATCGTAGCTGGGATACAAGCTACTCGTCGAAGTCACTAGTGGAACCAACTGCAAAACATAAATAAGCAAACGGGAGTACAAAGGTACTCAACAAGTCTTACATCAGAACTATCTACATATGCAACATTATCAACAAAGGGGGGTGGTGGAGTTAAACAGCAGCAAGCCAGCTTTGACTCAATGGCTAGCCTATACTACGAGTATCAGAAACTTCTTTGAGGTGAGAAGATGCACACGAGTCCACATATTCACCATATCAATAGTCCACTATGGATCCGTACCCGTCTTCCTACGAGAAGGCCATCCATAGCACTCATGCTTATCTTGCGTATTTTAGAGTATCCACTTCAGATTGTCTATGTACTACATAAGTCCTCCAAGTTTCCATATTCGAGGAAAACAGCTATTCGAATAGATAATATTGACCCTGCAGGGGTGTACCTCTTCACACACACTCTTGCCACTTATAGCCCTGTACACGTCATGTACCTCGGCAACCTTCAAGCGGAAGCCGGGCGAGGGTGTCGGCCACGACCCGACTAAGCACACAAGTCTCTCATCCAGGTTTATCGCCTATTCGGGTTCCATCCGCAAGGAGATCCGGCCGGGGTGTCGCTCACGGCCCCAAACGATGTGTGCAGGGTTCCCAAGCCCACCATCCGGGTGCCACTTGGTACACCGTGCCACGGTGCCTAGTCTGTCCCAAGCCCGTCCAGTCGGACACCACCTGGTAGACAAGTAGCACTACCTACAAACGCCAGAAACTAGTTGCAACTCCTGGACAGAGATCAAGCGGATTAATAAGCCGAGAGGGGCCGGATAACCGGAACCCAATGTGTGGTAGTAACTGGACTTGGATAACATACACATAATTCAGTGCTTAAGGACGGTTCCAATGAGACAACCCACCATGTACTCCTACATGGGCTCTCATCGCTACCTTTACCAAAACATGTTCACACACTTAGCCTTTACCGGTAGGACATGTTCACCACTCCGATTCATTACCGATGAATCAGACCTGACACAACTCTAAGCATAGCTGGCATAAAGAAAACAAGCATGGATGAGCAGGCACATCAAGGCTCAAGCAACTCCTACTCATGCTAGTGGGTTTCAACTATTTATTATGGCAATGACAGGTCATGCAGAGGAATGGGTTCAACTACCGTAGCAGAAAGTAGCAATTTGAATCGTTGTTGTCATAATGCAGTAAAAGGAGCAGGAGCGAGAGAGTGGGATTTTATCGAGATGCTCAAGGGGGTTTGCTTGCCTGATAGATCCACGAAGAAGCACTGCTCCTCAGACAGGTACTCAGGACACCTTCCTGAGTAGAACCTATCGAGAGGGGACGGTGCCAGCAATCAATAAACCCCATATGCAATAGTATGATGCATGAAGATGACATTTCAAAGATGCTATGATTTGCCCTAATGCATGTAGCATCAATTTGGTTGAAGTCCATATGAACCAAGGATTCATATGCAAACCCCAATTTAAGTATATAACATGCCATTATTACATTTTTACTTATACAGCAAGTATAAGTTGGTTTTTCATGCATGAAACTAGCATAAATGGATTCCTTGCATTTTTCTGATAATTTTTCATATATAATTTATTTGATTTGGAGTTACGGTTGAATTACTATGATTTTTAGAAGTTTTAACTATTTTCTGAAATTCTCTGAATTATTTAAAATCCAGAAAAACAATTACTACATCAGCGTGACATCACAGAGGCGTCAGCAGGGCTGACCAGGTCAAACCTGACGTGTGGGGACCACACGTCAGTGACACTGGGGTTAACCCCGGGACAAACCCGCACTCACCGGGGTTTGACTTGGCTCTGGGGCCCATTGTCAGTCTCAGGGGGGGATTAGGCTGCGGGATTAGTCCTAATGATCGTGCCACGTCGGCAGTCGCCGGAGTTCGGCCGGCGACGACCAAACCGCGCGGCGGTGCTTCACCGGAATGCGCTACAAGCGGCGGAAGAGCGCGCGGAGACCACTGGGCCGTAGCCCGTCGTCGTCCGCATCCAGTGGAGCAAGTGGGATGAGCTGAGGAGGCCGGAGCTCGCCAGAGCGGAGCTCAGGGCGGCGGCCGGAGTTCGGGCGATGATGCAAACGGGGCTACGGAGCACCAGGGGAGGAGCTGGTGAGTGCATCGTGCTCCTAGGGGTGCGCTGAGCGCGCTGATGGGCTCGGACGCGGGTGGCAGCAGCTGTGGCCGCGGCGGTGCCATGGACAGCGGCATCGAGCTTCGGCCGAGGTGGAAGAACATGGCTAGAGGACGAACGCGTCGACGGGGAGAGGGGCGAGGGGCGTATGAGCTCACAGCGGTTCCGCCGGGTTGGTTAGTGGGCTCGGGGAGGGGCCGGAGCAAGCGGGGCGGCGAGGCGGATCTCCGGCGACCCGAGGAGGATGAAGGGGTCGGGGACGATGCTTCGCGGCGTCCGGCACCGCGTGGCCCGGCGGAGAGGACTAGGGCGACGAGGCGGACCTCGTGGGCACGTCGGAGAGGCGAGGGAAAGACGGTGGTCGCGGTGGCGCACGGCGGTGCTCTTCGCTGCGCTCAGGACAGAGGGGGAGAGCGAGACAGAGGAGGGGAGAGAGAGCAGCGAGTGAGGGAGAGGAGAGAGGGGCTTCGAGGCGTCTCCAGGCGTGGGATTGGCTTGACGGGGAGCGCGACACGGCGAAGCAGGAGGTGGCGCGGTCGGTTGCGTGCGCTGGCTGCCAGTGGGCACGAGATTGAAGACAACCTTTTCCCTGGTGGGCTGGGCCAACAGTGCCAGGCCGGCTGGGCTGCCAGGTAAGGCAAGGTAAGCCTTTTCCTTTTCTTGTTTTCTTCTTTTTCTATTTCTGGCATATGTTTTGTATCTAAAAGAAATGTTAAAACAATTCCATAAATGTTGAAAATATTTGTGGCATCTAAATATAATATTCCAGAGGCCCTCACCAATTCCCAACATTTTTGGAGCCATTAAAATATTTATATAATTTAAACAACTCCAAATCAAATATTTATGCATTGATTCAAAAATCCAAAATGTATAGCAAAAATGTGCATCACCTCTGGTTGTTGTTCCCAACATTATCCAAAGAGCATGAACATTTTTGAAAAGCATTTTGGGTTCATTGAAAATCCATTTTAAAGTTGAACCTATTTGAATTTGCTTTGGTGCTAGGGTTTGAAACATCCCCATTTCAATTTCACTTGAAATTTAAACATGATGCACAAAGCAAGCCTAGGACCATACCAGAACTAGGGATGTGACAGCGCCCTGGTGTCTTGTGCCCACCAGGGTCGCCTTCCCGATAGTCTCTTATTTTCCTAATTTTTGTTACATTCCAAAATTGACAAAAAATATTTTTGTGGATTTTTTGAAGTCTGTTTACTTACCGTATCACATACGTCCTCTTTTTTATGATTCTGGAGTGTTCCGGAAGGTCTCTTTTATGTGTTCTTCCGGTGTCATAGCTTGGATAATATTACTTTCAACATTAATGGGCATACCTGAGATATAATGTTTTATTCATTGCCCATTAACAACCTTCGGGTTAGTACCTTCGGCATTATTTATTTTGATAGCTCTAGGCCGATAAACCTCCTTGAGAACATAGGGTCCTTCCCATTTGGAGAGAGTTTTCTGGCAAATAATCTAAAACGAGAGTTGTACAAAAGAACATATTCTCCAACTTTGAACTCACGCTTTTGGATTCTTTTATCATGGCATCTTTTAACCTTTTCCTTAAATAACTTGGCATATTCGTAAGCTTGGGTTCTCCATTCATCTAATGAGCTAAGATCAAATAACTTCTTTTCACCGGCAAGTTTGAAATCATACTTGAGTTCTTTAACTGCGCAATAAGCTTTGTGTTCTAACTCAAGAGGCAAATGACAAGCTTTTCCATAAACCATTTTATAAGGACACATACCCATAGGATTTTTATATGCTGTTCTATAAGCCCAAAGTGCATCATCTACTTTCTTAGAGCAATTCTTCCTGGACCTATTGACAGTCTTTTGCAAAATTAATTTTATTTCTCTATTTCTAAGTTCAACTTGACCACTAGACCGAGTATCATAGGGTGATGCAATTCCATGGTTAACATCATACTTGGCAAGCATTTTACGGAAAGCACCATGAATAAAGTGTGAACCACCATCAGTCATTAAATATCTAGGGACTCCAAACCTTGGAAAAATAACTTCCTTAAGCATTTTAATAATAGAGGTTCTGTGATCAACACTACTAGTCGGAATAGCTTCTACCCACTTAGTAACACAATCAACAACAACCAAAATATGTGTATACCCATTAGAGGCAGGAAAAGGTCCCATGTAATCAAATCCCCAAACATCAAATGGTTCAACAACAAGTGAATAATTCATAGGCATTTCTTGACATTTACCGATATTACCTATTCTTTGACATTCATCACAAGATAAGATGAACTTACGGGCATCCTTGAAGAGAGTAGGCCAATAAAACCCAGATTGCAATACCTTGTGAGCAGTTCAGTCTCCCGCATGATGTCCTCCATAAGCTTCGGAGTGATATTTCCGTAGGATTTGTACCTTGTGAACAATTACTTTTGAATCAACAATGTAAGATCTAAATTTATCACAAGCAAACACCACCGCTAGAAATTCTTTTTCAGTAGTAGCATAATTTCTTTGAGAACTGTCTAGAGTTTTACTAGCATAATGAATAACATTTAGTTTCTTATCAACTCTTTATCCTAGAACAGCACCAACAACATAATCACTAGCATCACACATAATTTCAAAAGGCAAGTTCCAGTCAGGTGGTTGAACAATAGGTGCAGAAATTAAGGCTTTCTTGAGTGTTTTGAAGGCTTCTAAAAAATCATCATCAAAAACAAAAGGAACATCCTTTTGCAAAAGATTTGTAAGAGGCATAGAAATTTTAGAAAAGTCTTTGATAAATCTCCTATAGAAACCAGCATGGCCTAAGAAACTACAAATACCTTTGATATCTTTAGGACATGGCATTTTCTAAATTGCATCAACCTTAGCTTTGTCCACTTCAATACCTCTTTCAGAAATTTTATGTCCCTAAACAATACCCTCATTAACCATAAAGTGGCACTTCTCCCAATTCAAGACAAGATTTGTTTGCTCACATCTCTGCAAAACTCAATCAAGATTTCTTAAACAATCATCAAAAGACTTCCCAGAAACAAAGAAGTCATCCATGAAAACCTCAACAATCTTTTCACAAAATTCAGAGAATATAGCAGTCATATATCTTTGAACGGTAGTAGGTGCATTGCATAAACCAAAAGGCATACGTATATAAGCATAAGTTCCAAAGGGACAAGTGAAAGTTGTATTTTTTGATCAGGTTGAGAAACAGTTATTTGTGAAAAACCAGAGTATCCATCAAGGAAGCAAAAATGTGTGTGCTTAGATGATCTTTCTAACATTTGATCAATAAAAGGCAGAGGGTAATGATCTTTTCTAGTTGCTTTATTTAATTTTCTAAAATCAATTACCATTCTATAGCCTGTAACAATTCTTTGTGAAATAAGTTCATTCTTATCATTAGGAACAACATTAATACCTCCTTTCTTAGGGACACAATGAATAGGACTTACCCATCTGCTATCAGCTATAGGATAGATTATACCTGCTTCCAGAAGTTTTAATATTTCCGTTCTTACCACTTCTTTCATCTTTGGATTTAACCGATGTTGGTGATCAACAACGGGTTTAGCATCAGGTTCCATATTAATCTTGTGCTGACATAGAGTGGGACTAATGCCCTTTAAATCATCAAGAGTATATCCAATAGCATCTCAATGCTTCCTTAGAACTTTCAATAATCTTTCTTCTTCATGTTCTGAAAGGTTAGTAATATTAATAACATGATATATCTTCTTCTCATCAAGATAAGCATATTTCAAAGTGTCTGGCAATTGTTTTTATTCAAACACACGATCACCTTTAGGTGGAGGAGCACCTCCTAGAGTTTCAATAGGCAAATTGTGTTTAAGCAGAGGACATTTTTCAAAGAAAATCTTATCTATTTCATATCTTTCATGCATATATAAATCATTTTTGTGGTCTAGCAGGTATTGCTCTAAATGATTAGTAGGAGGCACACCAATAGAAGCAAGACTAATTATTTCATCTTTACTAGGAAATTCTTTTTCATGAAGCTTTCTACTAAACTTGGGAAAATTAAAATCATGAGACTCACCACCAAAGCTAACACCGACCGTTTGTTTATCACAATCTATTTTAGCATTAACAGTGTTGAAGAAAGGTCTACCAAAGATAATGGGACAAAAGTCATCTTGTGGGGAACCAAGAACAAGAAAATCACTAGGGTATTTTATTTTCCCACACAAGACTTCAACATCTCTAACAATCCCAATTGGTGATATAGTATCTCTATTAGCAAGTTTAATAGTAACATCTATGTCTTCTATCTCAGTGGGTGCTATGTCATTCATAATTTCTTGGTATAAGGTATAGGGAATAGCACTCATGCTAGCACCTATGTCGCATAAACCATGATAACAGTGATCTCCTATTTTAACTAAGACAACGGCATGCCAACGACAAGTCTATGTTTATCCATTTTATCGGGTTTGGTAATTCTAGGAGCTTCTTCACAGAAGTAAATAACATGCCCATCTATATTTTCTTCTAGAAGATCCTTAACCATAGCAACACTAGGTTCTACTTTGATTTGTTCATCAGTTTTGGGTGTTCTAATATAACTTTTGTTGACCATAGTTGACACTTTAGCATGTTCCTTGATCCTGGCAGGGAAAGGTGGTTTTTCAATATAAGCAGTAGGAACAACTGGATCAACATTATAAATAATATAGTTTCCTCTTTAGCTAGTACCAGTTCTTTAATTTCTTCTTTAATAGGTGGGTGATATTTAAACCACTTCTCCTTAGGGAGATCAACATGAGTAGCAAATGATTCATAAAAGGATGCTATTATCTCAGAGTCAAGTCCATATTTAATGCTAAACTTTTGAAAAGCATCAATATTCATAAAAAGATTTAACACAATCATACTTAAGCTTAATACCTGACTCTTTACCTTCGCCGAGTTCCCAATCTTCAGAGTTGCGTTTAATTCTTTCCAAAAGATCCCACCGGAATTCAATAGTCTTCTTCATAGATGAACCAGTACAAGAAGTATCGAGCATGGATTGATCATCACGAGAAAGCCGAGCATAAAAGTTCTGAATAATAATTTCTCTTGAGAGCTCATGATTGGGGCATGAATATAACATTGAGTTAAGCCTCCCCCAAGCTAGAGCGATACTTTCTCCTTCACGAGGCAAAAAATTATATATAATTTCAATCACAATGAACTAGATGCATAGGATAATTTTTTTGGTCATACTCCAATTTCAATCGATTCCAATTCCAATATCCAATATCATCGCATAGCCTATACCATGCCAATGCTTTTCCCTTCAAAGATAAAGGGAAGACCTTCTTCTTAACTTCATCTCCAGGTAAACCTGCAAGCTTAAACAATGCACACATTTCTTCTACATATACCAAGTGCATATTAGGATGTTCGGTTCCATCTCCTACATAAGGATTAGCTAGGAGTTGTTCTATCATACCCGAAGGAATTTCATATTCAATATTTTCAGTAGGTGCAGTGGGTTGAGGGGTAACTAATTGTGGTTCCGGTCGAGGTGAAGATACCCCAAACAAACCTCTCAAAGGATTGTTTTCCATAGTAACAAGTGACAATAAATATCAGTATGTAGTAATAATTTTTCCTTACCAAGAGTGCTTCACTCCCCGGCAACGGCGCCAGAAAATGGCCTTGATGACCCACAAGTATATGGGATCAATTGTAGCCTTTTCGATAAGTAAGAGTGTCAAACTCAACGAGGAGCAGAAGGAAATGACAAGTGGTTTTCAGCAAGGTAATGTATGCTGATACGTCGATTTTGCATCATGCTTTTATATCGATATTTATTGCATTGTGGGCTGTTATTACACATTATGTCACAATACTTATGCCTATTCTCTCTTATTTTACAAGGTTTACATAAAGAGGGAGAATGCCGGCAGCTGGGATTCTGGGCTGGAAAGGAGCAAATATTAGAGACCTATTCTGCACAGCTCTAAAAGTCCTGAAACTTCACAAAAGACATTTTCAGAATATATAAAAAATACTGAGCACAAGAAGTTCACCAGGGGGCCGCACCCTGCCACGAGGGTGGGGGGCGCGCCCTACCCCCTGGGCGCGCCCCCTACCTCGTGGGCCCCTTGGCGGCCCTCTGATGGCCATCTTCTGCTATATGGAGTCTTTCTATGAGAAAAAAAATCATAAGCCATCTTTCCGGACGAGACTCCGCCGCCACAAGGTGGAACCTTGGCGGAACCAATCTAGGGCTGTGGCAGAGCTGTTCTGCCGGGGAAACTTCCCTCCGGGAGGGGGAAATCATCGCCATCGTCATCACCAACGCTCCTCTCATCAGGAGAGGACAATCTCCATCAACATCTTCACCAGAACCATCTCCTCTCAAAACCCTAGTTCATCTCTTGTATCCAATTCTTGTCTCTAAGCCCGGGATTGGTACCTATGGGTTGCTAGTAGTGTTAATTACTCCTTGTAGTTGATGCTAGTTTGTTTATTTGGTGGAAGATCATATGTTCAGATCCTATATGCATATTAATGCCCCTCTGATTATGAACATGAATATGATTTGTGAGTAGTTATGTTTGTTCCTGAGGACATGGAGAAGTCTTGCTATTAGTAGTCATGTGAATTTGGTATTCGTTCGATATTTTGATGAGATGTATGCTGTCTCTCCTCTAGTGGTGTTATGTGAACGTCGACTACATGACACTTCACCATTATTTGGGCCTAGAGGAAGGCATTGGTAAGTAATAAGTAGATGATGGGTTGCTAGAGTGACAGAAGCTTAAACCCTAGTTTGTGCGTTGCTTCGTAAGGGGCTGATTTGGATCCATATGTTTCATGCTATGGTTAGGTTTACCTTAATACTTTTGTTGTAGTTGCGGATGCTTGCAATAGAGGTTAATCATAAGTGGGATGCTTGTCCAAGTAAGGACAGCCCCCAAGCACCGGTCCACCCACATACCAAATTATCAAAGTACCGAACGCGAATCATATGAACGTGATGAAACCTAGCTTGACGATATTCCCATGTGTCCTCGGGAGCGCTTTACATCATATAAGAGTTTGTCCAGGCTTGTCCTTTGCTACAAAAAGGATTGGGCCACCTTGCTGCACTTTATTTACTTTTGTTACTTGTTACTCGTTACAAATTATCCTATCACAAAACTATATGTTACCTATTAATTAAGTGCTTGCAGAGAATACCATGCTGAAAACCACTTATCATTTCCTTCTGCTCCTCGTTGGGTTCGACACTCTTACTTATCGAAAGGACTACGATAGATCCCCTATACTTGTGGGTCATCAAGACTCTTTTCTAGCGCCGTTGCCGGGGAGTGAAGCGCCTTTGGTAGGTGGAATTTGGTAAGCAAAAATTTATATAGTGTGCTGAAATTTACTGTCACTTGTTACTATGGAAAGTAATCCTCTGAGGGGCTTGTTCGGGGTATCTTCACCCCGACCAGTAGAGCAAAGATTTGCTCCTCAACCTACGGAACCTACTGAAAATGAAAATGTCTGCTTTGAAATTCCTTCGGGTATGATAGAAAAACTGCTAGCTAATCCTTTTGCAGGAGACGAACAATTCATCCTGATGAGCATCTAATATATGTGTATGAAGTTTGTGGATTATTTAAGCTTGCAGGTGTACCCGGAGATGTTATTAAGAAGAAGGTCTTTCCTTTATCTTTGAAGGAAGATGCATTGACATGGTATAGGCTATGTGATGATACGGGGTCATGGAACTACAAACGATTGAAATTGGAATTTCATCAGAAGTTTTATCCTATGCGTCTTGTTCATTGTGATCGCAATTATATATATAATTTTTGGCCTCGCGAAGGAGAAAGCATCGCTCAAGCTTGGAGAGGCTTAAATCAATGTTATATTCATGCCCCAGTCATGAGCTCTCAAGAGAAATGATTATTCAAAATTTATATGCTCGGCTTTCTGATAACAATTGCACCATGCTCGATACTTCTTGTGCTGGCTCTTTTATGACGAAGACTATAGAATTCAAATGGGATTTATTGGAAAGCATTAAACGCAACTCTGAAGATTGGGACCTCGACGAAGGTAAGGAGTCAGGTATGACACCTAAGTTTGATTGTGTTAAATCTTTTATGGATACCGATGTTTTCCGTAAATTTAGCACTAAATATGGACTTGACTATGAGATAGTAGCTTCTTTCTATGAATCTTTTGCTACTCATGTTGATCTCCCTAGGGAGAAGTGGTTTAAATATCATCCTCCAATAGAAGTAAAAGTAGCTGCACCTATTAAAGTTGAAGAAAAGACTATCACTTATAATGATCCTATTGTTCCTACTGCTTATGTTGAGAAACCACCTTTTCTTGTTAGGATAAAGGATCATGCTAATGCTTTAACTATGGTTCATAAAAGCAATATTAGAACTTATACACCTACTGAGCAAATTAAAGTTGAACCTAATATTGCTATTGTTAAAGATCTCTTGTCTGATAATATTGATGGGCATGTTATTCATTTCCGTGATGAGACTGCTAGAATTGCTAAACCTTGTGCTAAAGATAAACCTAGATCTTTGGTAGGCATGAATGTTATTTCTGTTAAAATAGGAGATCATTGTTATCATGGCTTATGTGATATGGGTGCTAGTGCTAGTGTAATACCTTTTGACTTATACAAAGAAATTATGCATGATATTGCACCTGCTGAGATAGAAGATATTGATGTCACAATTAAACTTTCCAATAGGGATACTATTTCGCCAATGGGAATTGTTAGAGATGTTGAAGTCTTGTGTGGGAAAACTAAATATCTTGCTGATTTTCTTGTTCTTGGTTCCCCACAAGATAGCTTTGGTCCCATTATATTTGGTAGACCCTTCTTGAACACTGTTAATGCTAAGATAGATTGCAAAAAAGGATGTTGTTAGTATTGGTTTAGGTGATATGTCTCATGAATTTAATTTCTCTAAATTTTGTAAACAACACCATGAAGAGGAATTAACTAGTAAAGATGGAATTATTGGTCTTCCTTCTATTTCCGTACCTCCTAGTGATCCTTTAGAACAACATTTGCTAGACCATGAAAATGATATGTTTATGAATGAAAGAAGGGAAATAGATGAAGTATTCTTTAAACAGGAACCCATCCTGAAACACAATTTGCCTATTGAAATCCTAGGGGATCCTCCTCCACCCAAGGGCGATCCCGTGTTCGAGCATAAACCGTTACCTGATACTCTTAAATATGATTATCTTGATGAGAAAAAGATATATCCTGTTATTATTAGTGCTAACCTTTCAGAGCATGAAGAAGAGAGATTATTGAAAACTCTGAAGAAGCACCATGCTGCTATTGGATATACTCTTGATGATCTTAAGGGCATTAGCCCCACTCTGTGTCAACACAAAATAATTTTGGAGGAAGATGCCAAACCAGTTCGTGATCACCAACAACGGCTGAATCCTAAGATGAAGGAAGTGGTAAGAAAGGAAATACTAAAGCTTCTTGAGGCAGGTATAATTTATCCCGTTGCTGATAGTCAGTGGGTAAGTCCTGTCCATTGTGTCCCTAAGAAGGGAGGTATTACTATCATTCCTAATGATAAAGATGAGTTGATCCCGCAAAGAATTATTACAGGTTATAGGATGGTAATTGATTTCCGCAAATTAAATAATGATACTAAAAAGGATCATTACCCCTGACCTTTTATCGATCAAATGCTAGAAAGATTATCCAAACATACACATTTTTGCTTTCCAGATGGTTATTCTGGTTTCTCTCAAATACCTATGTCAGCCAATGATCAATCAAAGACTACTTTTACTTGCCCTTTTGGTACTTTTGCTTATAGACGTATGCCTTTTGGTTTATGTAATGCACCTGCTACCTTTCAAAGATGCATGATGGCTATATTGTCTGACTTTTGTGAAAAGATTTGTGAGGTTTTCATGGACGATTTTTCCGTCTATGGATCCTCTTTTGATGATTGTTTGAGCAACCTTGAGCGAGTTTTGTAGAGATGTGAAGAAACTAATCTTGTCTTGAATTGGGAAAAGTGCCACTTTATGGTTAATGAAGGTATTGTCTTGGGGCATAAAGTTTCTGAAAGAGGTATTGAAGTTGATAAAGCTAAGGTTGATGCTATTGAAAAGATGCCATGTCCCAAGGACATCAAAGGTATAAGAAGTTTCCTTGGTCATGCCAGGTTTTATAGGAGGTTCATTAAGGACTTCTCCAAAATTTCTCGGCCTCTGACTAATTTATTACAAAAAGATATACCATTTGTTTTTGATGATGATTGTGTAGAAGTATTTGAAATACTTAAGAAATCATTAATCTCTGCACCTATTGTTCAGCCACCTGATTGGAATTTACCCTTTGAAATTATGTGTGATGCTAGTGATTATGCTGTAGGTGCTGTTCTAGGGCAAAGAGTTGATAAGAAATTAAATGTTATTCAATATGCTAGTAAAACTCTAGACAATGCTCAGAGAAATTATGCTACTACTGAAAAAGAATTTTTAGCAGTTGTATTTGCTTGTGATAAGTTCAGACCTTATATTGTTGATTCTAAAGTAACTATTCACACTGATCATGCTGCTATTAAATATCTTATGGAAAAGAAAGATGCTAAACCTAGACTTATTAGATGGGTTCTCTTGCTACAATAATTTGATTTGCATATCATTGATAGAAAGGGAGCTGAGAACCCCGTTACAGACAACTTGTCTAGGTTAGAAAATGTTCTTGATGACCCACTACCTATTGATGATAGCTTTCCTGATGAAAAATTAAATGTCATAAATGCTTCTCATACTGCTCCATGGTATGCTGATTATGCTAATTATATTGTTGCTAAATTTATACCACCTAGTTTCACATACCAGCAAAAGAAAAAGTTCTTCTATGATTTGAGACATTACTTTTGGGATGACCCACATCTTTATAAAGAAGGAGTAGATGGTGTTATTAGACGTTGTGTACCTGAGCATGAACAGGAATAGATCCTACACAAGTGTCACTCCGAAGCTTATGGATGACACCATGCTGGAGATAGAACCACACATAAGGTATTGCAATCCGGTTTTTATTGGCCTACTCTCTTCAAGGATGCCCGTAAGTTTGTCTTATCTTGTGATGAATGTCAAAGAATTGGTAATATTAGTAGATGCCAAGAAATGCCTATGAATTGTTCACTTGTTATTGAACCATTTGATGTTTGGGGCTTTGATTATATGGGACCTTTTCCTGCCTCTAATGGATATACACATATTTTAGTTGCTGTTGATTACGTTACTAAGTGGGTAGAAGCTATTCCAACTAGTAGTGCTGATCATAAAACTTCTATTAAAATGCTTAAAGAAGTTATTTTTCTAAGGTTTGGAGTCCCTAGATATTTAATGACTGATGGTGGTTCACATTTTATTCATGGTGCTTTCCGTAAAATGCTTGCTAAATATGATGTTAATCATAGAATTGCATCTCCTTATCACCCTCAGTCTAGTGGTCAATTAAAATTGAGTAATAGAGAACTCAAATTAATTTTGCAAAAGACTGTCAATAGATCTAGAAAAAAATGGTCCAAGAAACTTGACGATGCATTATGGGCCTATAGAACTGCATATAAAAATCCTATGGGTATGTCTCCGTATAAAATGGTTTATGGAAAAGCATGTCACTTACCTCTCGATCTAGAACATAAGGCTTATTGTGCTATTAAAGAGCTCAACTATGATTTCAAACTTGCCGGTGAGAAGAGGTTATTTGACATTAGCTCACTTGATGAATGGAGAACCCAAGCCTACAAAAATGCCAAGTTGTTTAAAGAAAAAGTTAAAGATGGCATGACAAAAGAATACAAAAGCGTGAGTTTAATGTAGGTGATTATGTATTTCTATACAACTCTCGTTTAAGATTTTTTGCAGGAAAACTTCTCTCTAAATGGGAAGGTCCTTACGTTATCGAGGAGGTCTATCGTTCCGTGCCATAAAATCAACAACTTCGAAGGTACAAACCCGAAGGTGGTGAATGGTCAAAGAATTAAACATTATATCTCAGGTAATCCTATAAATGTTGAAACCAATGTCATTGAAACCGTAACCCCGGAGGAATAGATAAGGGACAGTTTCCTGAACGTTTTAGACTCTGAAAAGGAATAGGTATGTGGTACGGTAAGTAAACCGACTCCAAAACAGTTTTTATGGCAATATTTCTCCGTTTTGTAATATTTAGAAAAAATAGAAAAATAAGAAGCAGTCCGGGAAGGACACGAGGGCTCCACAAGGGTGGAGGGCGCGCCCTACCCCCTGGGCGCGCCCCCTACCTCGTGGGCACCTCGTGTGCTCTCCGGACTCCGTTTTGTTACACGTTACGTATTTTGGTCGGTAAAAATTCATTATATAATCTCCCGGAGGTTTTGACTCCCGTATCATGCAATTATCCTCTGTTTGTGTTTCGAGCTGTTGCTGCTGCAGATTAGAGCAAGATGTCTTCGCAAGAGTCAGTTGGGGAGAGCCGGGTGTCTCATCCGACACCGAGATCAATGACAAACAACAATCTTGACCACTTTGGGCCAGCAACGGAGGAAGAGATGGAGGCTAATTTGAAGAGAATAGATGCCATGGAGGAGGATCAAGAAGTCACTTCTCGCTTCCGAGCTGGATTCACAATGGGGGAACTGCAGAGCTCGGCTATTCCAAACTCGGTTATCCCTTCCAATGTTAGATTTATTTCTTATGAGAATATGAAAAAGAGTGTCACTGGTTCTCCCGCAGCTATGCAGCACCCTTGGGTGCAGGGAGCTTTGGCTGTTACAGGAAAGCTTCGAAAGGAAATAATGGACCTCAAGTAGCAAGTCAATAAGCTTGAGGAGGAAAATCGTATCCTGAGGGGCATCATCGCCAAGAATATCACATCACCATCCCCGAAAAGAGAGATATAATCCCATGGGTATGGGCACTCCCCTTGGAAACTGCCAAACTTTGGGGAGGGCCCCGGTATCGTATCACCATCACTTTTATCTTTACCGTTTTTCTTAGTTCGATCCGTTTGATAATATTTTGATCTAGTAGAATAAAAGTTCTTAGTATGATCTAGTTGTGAGTTTTGCTTTATGATCCTTCCATGTAATCGAGTCCGTGAGCTATATAATAAAGATTAGTGTTGAGTCAAGGGCTTGATTATTTTGCCATGATCCTAAGTGAATAAAAGAAAAGAGAAAGAAATAAAAAGAAACAAAGAGATCATATGGATCTTATGGAGAGTAATGAGTTCACATAGAAAAAAGAATGATGAATAAAAGTTGTTGAGAGTTGACAAACATAGTTTTGGTCATCGTTGCAATTAACAGGAAGTAATAAAGAAAGAGAGGTCTTCACATATAAATATACTATCTTGGACATCTTTTATGATTGCGAGCACTCATTAAAATATGACATGCTAAAGAGTTGACATTGGACAAGGAAGACAACGTAATGGGTTATGTTTTCTTACATCTGAGATAAATTATATTGTCTTGGATCATCCAACATGATTGAGCTTGCCTTTCCCCCTCATGCTAGCCAAATCCTTTGCACTAAGTAGAGATACTACTTGTGCTTCCAAACACCCTTAAACTAGTTTTTCCATGAGAGTCCACCATATCTACCTATGCATTGAGTAAGATCCTTCAAGTAAGTTGTCATCGGTGCAAGCAATAAAAATTGCTCTCTAAATATGTATGATTGATTGGTGTGGAGGAAATAATCTTTATACGATCATGTGATATGGAAGAAATAAAAGCGACAGGCCACATAATAAAGGTCCATATCACAAGTGGCAATATGAAGTGACGTTCTTTCGCATTAAGATTTTGTGCATCCAACCATGAAAGCGCATGACAACCTCTGCTTCCCTCTTCGAAGGGCCTATCTTTTACCTTTGTCTCCTACCTTACATAAGAGTCATGGTGATCTTCACCCTTCCTTTTTACATTTTATCTTTTGGCAAGCACAACATGTTGGAAAGATCTTGGTATATATGGCTAATTGGATGTGAGTTTTCATGAACTATTATTGTTGACATTACCCTTGAGGTAAAACGTTGGGAGGCAAAACTATAAGCCCCTATCTTTCTTTGTGTTCGATTAAAATTCCATACCCATAAGTATTGCATGAGTGTTAGCAATGGTGAAAGACTAAATGATAGTTGAGTATGTGGACTTGCTGAAAAGCTCTTACATTGACTCTTTCCTATGTTATGATAAATTGCAATTGCTTCAATGACTGAGATTATAGTTTGTTAGTTTTCAATGAAGTTTATGATTCATACTTGAAATTGTGATTTAATTGTTACTCTAGCATAAGAGATCATATGACAAGAATTATATAAGTTGTTGTTCTAAGAATGATCATGATGCCCTCATGTCCGTATTTTATTTTTATCGACACCTCTATCTCTAAGCATGTGGACATACTTTTTGATTTTGGCTTTCGCTTGAGGACAAGCGAGGTCTAAGCTTGGGGGAGTTGATACATCCATTTTGCATCATGCTTTTATATCGATATTTATTGCATTGTTTGCTGTTATTACACATTATGTCACAATACTTATGCCTATTCTCTCTTATTTTACAAGGTTTACATAAAGAGGGAGAATGCCAGCAGCTGGGATTGTGGGCTGGAAAAGGAGCAAATATTATAGACCTATTCTGCACAGCTCCAAAAGTCCTGAAACTACATGGAAGCCAAAATACTGAGCGCAAGAAGTTCACCAGGGGGGTCACACCCTGCCCACGAGGTTGGGGGCGCGCCCTACGCCCATGGGCGCGCCCCTACCTCGTGGGCCCCCTGGTGGCCCTCCGATGGCCATCTTCTGCTATATGGAGTCTTTTGATGAGAAAAAATAATCATAAGCCATCTTTCTGGTCGAGACTCCACCACCACGAGGCGGAAACTTCCCTCCGGGAGGGGGAAATCATCGACATCATCATCACCAACGCTCCTCTCATCGGGAGAGGGCAATCTCCATCAACATCTTCACCAGCACCATCTCCTCTCAAAACCCTAGTTCATCTCTTGTGTCCAATTCTTGTCTCTAAGCCCGGGATTGGTACCCGTGCGTTGCTAGTAGTGTTAATTACTCCTTGTAGTTGATGCTAGTTGGTTTATTTGGTGGAAGATCATACGTTTAGATCCTATATGCATATTAATACCCCTTTGATTATGAACATGAATATGCTTTGTGAGTAGTTACGTTTGTTCCTAAGGACATGGGAGAAGTCTTGCTATTAGTAGTCATGTGAATTTGGTATTCGTTCGATATTTTGATGAGATGTATGTTGTCTCTCCTCTAGTGGTGTTATGTGAACGTTGACTACATGACACTTCAACATTATTTGGGCCTAGAGGAAGGCATTGTGAAGTAATAAGTAGATGATGGGTTGCTAGAGTGACAGAAGCTTAAACCCTAGTTTATGTGTTGCTTCGTAAGGGGCTGATTTGGATCCATATGTTTCATGATATGGTTAGGTTTACCTTAATAATTTTGTTGTAGTTGCGGATGCTTGCAATAGAGGTTAATCATAAGTGGGATGCTTGTCCAAGTAAGGACAGCCTCGAGCACCGGTCCACCCACATACCAAATTATCAAAGTACCGAACGCGAACCATATGAACGTGATGAAATCTAGCTTGACGATATTCCCATGTGTCCTCAAGAGCGCTTTACATCATTTAAGAGTTTGTCCAGGCTTGTCCTTTGCTACAAAAAGGATTGGGCCACCTTGCTGCACTTTATTTACTTTTGTTACTTGTTACTCGTTACAAATTATCCAATCACAAAACTATCTGTTACCTATTATTTCAGTGCTTGCAGAGAATACCTTGCTGAAATCTGCTTATCATTTCCTTCTGCTCCTCGTTGGGTTCAACACTCTTACTTATCAAAAGGACTACGATAGATCCCCTATACTTGTGGGTCATCATATGCAAGTGCTAAAATTGTAAGTAACATAGTAGTTTGATAGCAAGATAATTTGTAACAAGCAAGTAATGATAATAGCAACAAAAGTGCAGCAAGGTAGTGATGTCTACTACACAACTTTATTCTTGTAGACACGTGTTGGGCCTCCAAGCGCAGAGTTTTGTAGGATAGTAGCAATTTTCCCTCAAGTGGATGACCTAAGGTTTATCAATCCATGGGACTTGTAGGATGAAGATGGTCTCTCTCAAATGACCCTGCAACCAAATACAAGAAATCTCTTGTGTCCCCAATTCACCTAATACAATGGAAAATTGTATAGGTGCACTTGTTCGGCAAAAAGATGGTGATAAAAGTGTAATATGAATGGTAGAAATATATTTTTATAATCTGAATAAATAAAAACAGCAAGGTAGAAAATAGTAAACATGCACAAAAACGGTATTGCAATGTTTGAAAATGAGGCCTAGGGTCCGTACTTTCGCTAGTGCAATCTCTCAATAGTGCTAATATAATTGGATCATATAACCACCCCTCAAAGTGCGATGAAGAATCACTCCAAAGTTCCTATCTAGCGGAGAATATAAGAAGAAATTATTTGTAGGGTACGAAACCACCTCGAAGCTATTCTTTCCGATCGATCAATCCAAGAGTTCGTACTAAAATAACACCAAATAATTTCAGATTCATAATACTCAATACAACACATAGAACCTCAAAGAGTTCCCCAAGATTTCTACCGGAGAAACAAAGAAAAGAACATGCATCAACCCCTATGCGTAGATTACCCCAATGTCACCTCGGGAATCCACGAGTTGAGTGCCAAAACATATATCATGTGAATCAATATGATACCCCATTGTCACCACGAGTATTCATATGCAAGACACGTATATCAAGTGCTCTCGAATCCATAAAAGTATTCAATCCTATAAAATGAAATCTCAAATGGAAAACTCAATTCACAACAAGATGGAGAAGGGAAAACACCATATGATTCGACTATATTAACAAAGCCCGCGATACATCAAGATCGTGACATCTGAAGAACACGAGAGAGAGAGATTAAACACATAGCTACTGGTACAAAACCTCAGCCCCGAGGGTGGACTACTCCCTCCGCATCGTGGTGGCCGCCGGGATGATGAAGATGGCCACCGGTGATGGTTTCCCCCTCCAGCGGAGTACCGGAACGGGGTCTAGATTGGTTTTCGGTGGCTACAAAGGCCTGCGGCGGCGAAACTTCTGATCTAGGTTAACTCGAGGGTTTCTGGAGTTTTTGGGAATTTATAGGGTAAAGAGGGGGGTGGGGGAGGCACCAAGGTGGGCACAACCCACCTAGGCACGCCTGGGCCCCCAGGTGCGCCCTGGTGGGTTGTGCCCCCCTAGGGGCACCCCCAGGTGCTTCTCTGGCCCATCCTGGGTGTTCTGGTCCATAAAAAAATCTCCAAAAAGTTTGCGGTGTTTGGACTCCGTTTGATATTGATTTCCCGTGATGTAAAAAACAAGCAAAAAACAACAACTGGTACTAGGCATTGGGTCAAGAGGTTAGTCCCAAAAAATGATATAAAGTTGCTATAAAATGATTGTAAAACATCCAAGAATGATAATATAATGGCATGAATACTTCATAAATTATAGATACGTTGGAGACGAATCAGGTAGCCCAATACTTTTGAGGCAAAGGACATGCCAAAATGGTCTCTTATAGTAAGCAAAGCGTTCTTGAGGGTTCACGGGAATTTCATCTAGTCACTTTCATCATATTGATTCGATTCGCATTCGCTACTTTGATAATTTGATATGTGGGTGGACCGATGCTTAGGTGCTGTTATTACTTGAACAAACCTCCTACTTATGATTAACCCCCTCGCAAGCATCCGCAACTATGAGAAAAGTATTAAGAATAAATTCTAACCATAGCATTAAACTTTTGGATCCAATCGGTCCCTTACGGAATGGCGCATAAAGTAGGGTTTAAGCTTCTGTCACTCTCACAACCCATCATCTAATAACTACTCCACAAAGCATTCCCTTAGGCCCAAATATGGTGAAGTGTCATGTAGTCGATGTTCACATGACACCACTAAGGGAATCACAACATACATACTATCAAAATACCGAACACATATCAAGTTCACATGATTACTTGCAACATGATTTCTCCCGTGACCTCAAGAACAAAAGTAACTACTCACAAGTGATAAACATGCTCAAGATCAGTGGGGTTTTAAATAACATAATGGATATGAACATATAATCTTCCACCAAACAAACCATATAGTAATCAACTGCAAGATGTAATCAACACTACTAGTCACCCACAAACAGCAATCTATAGTTCCGGTACAAAGATTGAACCCGAGAGGTGAACTAGGATTTGAGACGAGATGGTGCTATTGAAGATGTTGATGGATATTGCCCTCCCCAAGATGGGAGAGTTGTTGGTGATGATGATGGTGATGACGATGATTTCCCCCTCCGGGAGGGAAGTTCCCCCGGCGGAATCGCTCCACTGGAGGGCATTATTTATCTTGCCCAACACTACAAAAAAAGACACATCCGTGACATTTTGGGGCGAACGAATTTTTTTCTGTCATACTTATGACACTTCTATGACGATAATTCTGACAAAACTCGGTATCATCCTAGATGTGGTGGGGTCCTACTTCTATGACAAAAAATCATGACAGAAAATGGACTTTTCGTCCTGGGCGGGCTGGAGACGTAGCTGCATGACATTCTTTGGGCCGTCCATGACAGAAAAAACCATGGTAGAAGCGAGGGTGAGTTAAATATCAGGGTGTTCCCTGTTACGGTGGGTGGTCGGGGCCGAGCGATGCGCGTTTCTCTCATACACGCACGCGCGTGGGTGTGAGGCGTTGGGCTCTAACTGAACCCGAGCGAGGCATTGGGCTCTAACTGAACCCGAGCGATTGCACCGCAGGCTACGCATTACTGAACCCGAGCGATCGATCGATGGCTATTAACTGAACCCGATCGAGCGATTCCTTCGCTACTGCTGCTAACTGAAGCCGATCAATGATGCCTCTGGATGAACAATGAGCATTGCTAGGGGGGTTTGGATGAATAGTTCCCGGTGGGGGTGGATGAACAGGACCCCGATCGATCGAGCCGGTTTGTGCTGGATGAACATGACCCCGTGGAGAGCAGGATGAACAGGACACCCCGTGGAGGGCTGGATGAACAGTAGACGGTGGAGGGCTGGATGAACAGTAGCCCCTGGAGGGGTGGTTGAACAGGAGCCCGTGGAGAGGGCTGGTTCACTAGTAGAAAAAGGGTCAAATGTGAAGCACATTAGTGCCGGTTTGAATTTGAGCCGGCACTAATGTGTCCATTAGTGCCGGTTCCAACGGCTAGGCGGGCGGACATCATTAGTACCGGTTCGTGGTGAACCTTTAGCACCGGTTCGTGCCACGAACCGGTACTAAAGTGAGTGGTGGCAGGATGTTGTCAGTCCGGGGCCCCTCCGGCATCTTTAGTACCGGGTCATATCACGAACCGGTACTAAAGGTTGTCCTACATAGACCCTTCGTCCACCCGAGCTCACTCTGTTCTTCCCCTTTCCCCTTTCCCCTCTCCTCTCTGTTCTTTTCCCTCTTCCTCTCAAGATCATCACACATTTTGCCCAAAATTTGTCAAGATTTGAAGGCCCCCATCCATTCAAATGAACAAAAGGTTAGCAACTTTGTCCTTTCATCTCTCATTGCTAGATTAGCTCGTGCAATGCTTTATATAGTGATTGATTTTTGAGTTTAGTAATTTGGGAGGAATTATATATATGTGCTAGTATTTGATTTATATGCAATTTGAGGTAAAAAATAACACTTAGTTTGCATATGTAGGTGTGGTTTACTTAGTGCCTTCTAAATCTCCGTCGTAACCACCGTCGATCGCCCGCAACGTCCCGTCGCCGGCACCACCTTGTGGTGAGCCTCTTGTTCATGAAGTTTTATATAAAAAATTGATGTTTGTGTGATTTGTATATATATTTACTCGTATAATTATCTTACCCGTACGTTGTTTGTTATACATAGTGACATGGTTTTGATATCCATCCCCGTCGGCCCTCATCCGGGTTATGATTCGGATGTGTTATATTCTCTTTTAAAACTATTCATTGCATTTCGTGTTTATGACAAATTATGCCCATCAAGTTGACATAAATATTTTTATGTAGGAGGTAGTTGAACCAGAAATTCCAACCGACCCAATTGTCGAGAGGTTAAATTTAGTTGAAAGAGAAAACGAGGATTTGAAGGAAAAATTGAAAAGAATTGAGGGGTAGAAGATGGAATTGGAGTTGCATGTTGCCGATGTCGTCGATGATCACAAGATTAAGATGGAGAAAATGCGCTTGAAGATTAGAAAGATTAGAAAATATGCCATTCATAGTGAGGCTTGGTATCATTATGCTATTGGATCAATTGTTGCCTTAGTTGCGATCTTGATCGCATTTATTGTTGCATTTAAATTCTTTAGCTAGAGAGTTATTTGTTTGTTGCATTTATGTGTTGTATGATCTTTATGTATGAACTTTATGTATTGTATTAATTTGGTGTTTTCGGTGCTGTGTATTGAAGATGAGCCGGCAATGGATGTACGATGACTGATGCTCTCCCGAGTTCATTAATGGTGTGCGTACTTTTTTGCTTGCGGCTGAGGCAAACAAGCGAGCAGATGGTTTTATGCCTTGTCCATGTGCTGGCTGTAAGAATGGTCACAATTACTCTACATCAAGAACCATTCACGTCCACCTGTTTGAGTCCGGTTTCATGCCCCACTATTATGTTTGGACCAAGCACGGAGAAAGAGGGGTTATGGTGGAAGACAATGAAGAAGAAGAGGACGATGACAACTATCCTGGCCATGGGTTCCCTGAATACGATGATACAACAATGAGGGAAGAAGCTGAGCCAGTAATGCGGGAAGAAGCTGAGCCGGCAATGCAGGAAGAAGCTGAAGAAGAGGCATCGGATGAGCCCGTTGATGATCTAGGTCGGGCCATTGCCGATGCAAAGAGAAACTGCGCAAGTGATTTGGAGAAGAAGAAGTTGCAGCGCATGTTAGAGGATCACAAAAAATTGTTGTACTCGAATTGCATAGGTGACAAGAAAAACCTGGGCACCACACTGGAATTGCTACAATGGAAGGCAGAGAATGGTGTATCTGACAAGGGATTTGGAAAGTTGCTGGCAATGATAAAGAATATGCTTCCAAAGGACAACGAATTGCCCTAGAGTACGTACGAAGCAAAGAAGGCTGTCTGCCCTCTAGGGTTAGAGGTGCAGAAGATACATGCATGCCCTAATGATTGCATCCTCTACCGCGGTGAGTACGAGGATTTGAACGCTTGCCTGGTATGCGGTGCATTGCACTATAAGATCAGCTGCGATGACCATGGTGATGTCGAGGGCGAGCGTATGCAGACGAACCATTCGTCCTAGCCAATGATGTGGCACGGGTTTTCTATGTGAAGGACATGTCCACCAAGCCGAGAAAAAGAAAAGATAAGGAAGCGAATGCATCGTACGATGAGCCAAAGCGGCACATAGTTCTTTCTGGGAAGAGAAACATCGTGGGAGTGGATGATAAGACAGACATGTCAGGAGATTATGAAAAGTTTGATGAAATTGCTCCATTCACAGTGAATATTGACCCGAGCATCCATTTAAATGATGAAGATTTTCCATGGCTATTGCGCAAAGGGACACACGTGAAGAAAAAGTTTCACACCCAAAGATCTGGGATGTGATCGGCTTCACTATCATCACTTTCTTATGTGTTTCACACCCAGGAGGGTATCTCTGTAATAGTTAGGGTAGCTAGTTATGTGTTTCGGCATTTGAAACGCGAAGAAATTTTATGTGCAAGCAAATTCTTTCATGCATTTACTGATTTTTTCAGCTAAATGACTCTGAAATTGAAAAGCATTTCAAATGAACTTAGAAAAGGTTGAAAGTTGGCATGGTATCATAATTTCACCCACGTAGCATGTGCAAAAAAGTAGAGAGGGTTACCGCAAAAACTGGATGCACTTCATGTACAAAATGGACAATCTCTTTCCAAGTATCAGGGTTTCAGACGAAAACTCATCCGTTACAAAGGCATTTCATTTTTAAATAACCTAAGCATTACCAAATTGAATATAATGATAAAACACACTAATATTAAACATAAGAAAAAAGAATCACTGAAAAATCTATTTTCAAAGTTAAGTTATTCACAAACTAGTGATTCACACAAATTTCAAATAATTCAAAATTTAAACTATTCAAATTTGTAAACTACCGGTACTAACAGAAAGTTTGTAATTTTTTGTACCTAAAACAAAAATATTCACAAAGAAACTCTAAATACAGCAAAACACAACTCAAAAATAAATAAAGCAAAAATAAATAAATAAAACAGCCCACCTACTGCGCCACAGCGGCCTGCATACGACTAGAAACCCAACCTGTTGTTGGGCCAAGATGCAGGCCCGCAAAGGCCCAGTAGGCCCACAGGGCAGCACAGAACATTTAGGCCCAGTAGGCCTGCTTTGGAGAGGAGCTCGAGGGAGCTACCGCACTAGGGCTTATAAACCAGTGCGTACGCCCCTCGGCTAGCGAGGTGGGACTAAACATGACGCATCGCAGCTGCGGCAGTGCACCCCCTTTAGTACCGGATGGTGGCTCAAACCGGTACTAAAGGGGGGTATCTAGTACCGGTTGGAGCCACCACCCGGTACTAAAGGGGTGCCGTTCCCGCCGCTTGGCCTGGCCAAAACAGACCTTGAGTACCGGTTGGTGGCTCCAACCGGTACTAAAGGTTGTTCTATATAAGAAAACACTTCACAAAATTTGTCTGTTTCTCATCTCTCCCTCTGCTTCTTTCTCCTCTGCCCCGTCACCGCCGCCCCTCGTCGCCACCCCCGTCGCCGTCCCCGTGGCCGCCCGTCGCCGTTGCCGTCCCCGTCGCCGCGCCGTGCCCCGTCGCCGCGCCGCGCCCCATCCTCCTGTCGTCCCCGCCTGGCCCGTCCCCGTCGTCGCTGCCCCGTCCCTGTCGCCATCTCCGTCTCCGTCTCCGTCCCTGTCGCCGCCCCCCGTCGTCGCGCCTCGCCGGTGAGCTCCTTCCCCGGCCGCCATGTACCACACACACACACATTGTTATAGAAATGTTAGCAATCTTTCTGTTTTTTAGTTATAAAATTATTAGAAATGTTATATAGAAATGTTTTTTAGTTATAGAAATATTAGAAATGTTAGTTATATAGAAATGTTAGTTATATAGAAATATTAAAAATGTTAGTTATATTAGAAATGTTAATTATATAGAAATATTAGTTATATAGAAATGTTTTTTAGTTATAGAAATATTAGAAATGTTAGTTTTAGTTATAGAAATATTAGAAATGTTAGTTTTAGTTATAAAATTTAGAATTTGCATATATGAAATCACAATCCATCATTTAAAAAAATGTTACTTTACTTTTGCGGCATATAGTATTTGTTGTCGATGATGCCCGGCCCGCATCCTCGCCGTCGACCCGTTCGCGACGACGTCCTGCTTCAGAGGACCCATGTCCGGGAGTGGGCTCCGCCGGGCTGGCACTGGGAGGTGCTACCTTCAGGGGCGCGACGCTTGGTGAGGAACCCGGCCTCGGGTCTCGTCGTCGACCCTGATCTCCTTTGGTGGCGTTCGCGTGGGCCACTTTCGGTGCGGAGGGAGCCGGCCCCGCCGGAGGTGGTACGTCGCCGTGTCAGGGAGGAGGATGAGCACGCCCATCGCTACATGGCTGTTATGGACGTCAGGTTCTCCAATACCTAGCAGGTTCTTTTGGGAGATCACCTGAGCTATGATCCAGTGATGGTTCCTTCTCTTTGGGTGTCCACCGCCCGCACCTCAGGAACCGCGAGTGGCCTAGATTACTCTATAGTATTCAATCTTTATTAGCTTGCTAGCTAGCTAGTGATGTATTCGATATTATATCTATTATTCGAGATAGTGTATTCGAGATTATATCTATTATTCGAGACGATGTATTCGAGATTATATCTATTATTCGAGACGACGTATTCTAGATTATATTCGATGATGCTTATTATGTACTATGATTGATTCAGTTTTTCCTTATTAATTGATTGCATCCATGCATTGTAATTTGAATATATTTCTTTTGGATTAGTTAAATAAAACCTATGGAGGACAATACCGGCAAAGAGGGAGAAGAGGCCCTGTTCAATATCATACGCAATCCTCGCGGGCCAGATGATGATCAGAATGAAGAAGATTATGACGGCTCTGAATATCTAAACAACACCGGGGAGAGTGATATGATATTCGACCGCGACAACCGAATTGATGAAGTCATGAACTATGAACATGACGAAGAAAATGTTGATCTTGAAACAACAAAGACCAGCGAGGTATATATATTTATATAAGTAGGCATCTGGTGATCATCACATGTTTTAAATGACTTGAAGATATATTAACGAATCGATCTTTCTTCTTTCAGCCATCCAGATCGAGCAAATCTTCAGGCAACAGGAAACGAGGCCCGAACAAAAAGTTGAAGAAGGGCGTAAAGTACAATATCGAGGCCATCAAACCTAATGGCGAACCATTAGCGCCTAAGAAGATTGCGGACAAGTTCATTCGTCAGTGCGGAGTTCTTGTGAAGGACCAACTCCCGATCTCCCTTCAAGAATGGAGAGAGCCAGCAAAGCCACGTCCAGGAGTTACTTTTGTCGACGACAGACAAAAACTTCTGCTTTGGGAAATGCTCATGGAACATGTCACCCTACGAGATCATTTCACAGATTCAGATGTGGAGAAAGTCAAGGATGCTGCTCTTAGGAAGATGGCGGTTGCATTCAACAACCACAAGAATCGTGAATGGGACAAGTACGTGAAGGGAGGAAGGAAGACTCCAGTATTCGAGGGAACACTAGAGAAGCAAAGTGCTCATTGGGACGATTTCGTGAAATTCAAGGATTCGGAATTATCTAAGGAACGGTCAAGAATAAAGAAGGCCAATGCCGCAAAAAAGGATAAGTTCCATAAGCTGGGGCCAGGTGGCTATGCGGTGGGAATGCCTAAGTGGGATAAGTCTGAGAAAGAGATGGAGGATGCAGGTGTCACTCCAAAAACATTGAGCTGGCCCCCTAGGTGCGGGACTTGGTTCTATGCGCATGGGGGGAGTTGGACACGAAGACAGACAAAGTTTTGAAGAAGGCATGTCTGGACGGAGCCGAAGATAAGCTACTTGTTGCAATAGAAGAGGCTCGATCAGGGGTGTTCCAGCCCAACAGAGAGAACGACGAGCTTACGCGTGCCCTGGGAAATCCTGAACACCCGAGAAGAACACGAGGCAAGGGCTCTATTCTGTGGTATGAGGGGTTTTTGGACTGGAATGCCGACTACAGAACCCGTGCAAGAAAGAAGATTGCGGAGGAGAAGAAGAGGAAGATGGAGGAGGAGCAGAGGAAGCTGGACTATGAACGCCTTCAAGGCCTAGAATCAGCGCACGCGGACTTGGCAGTCAAATTCCAGTGGCAGCAGGAGCAGATCGACTCACTTAGCCAGCAAAGGGGGTCTCAGCAGCTACAGCAGCTAGCGGATGATCTAGCATTTGATAGCACCGTCCCATCCATACCGAGAAGCAGCGTGGGTTCCGCCCCGGGCGACGCATTGCTGGATAGCTACCCAGTGGATGACATCATGGAGAACACTAACTGCGAGCTACACTTCAAAATGAAGAACATATCCATGAAGGTGGCAGACGCTGTTGCTTTTACAAATCCCCCCGAGGCAACCTTCCATTGCAACCCGATTCCAGCGGGCTATGCTCGTGTCTTGGTTGATGAGGTGGTGGACCAATATTCAGGGCTAGAGCTTGACATTCCTGGAGGTGACGAGGTGCACACACTGGGAGAGGCCAACCATCGTATCATCCTATGGAGAAAGGATTGCATCTTCTTTCGAAGGCCACCGACACCGCGTCATCCGACTCCTCATCAAAGTCCGCCACCGAGTTAGCAGACTCCCGCTCCTCCAAGTCCACCAACGCGTCAGGCCACTCCTACTCCAAGTCCGGCACAGCTTCAGGCCACTCTCCTCCTCCAAGTCCGGCAAAGCGTCAGGCCACTCCTCCTCCAAGTCCGCCACAGCTTTAGGCCACTCCTCCTCCTCCAACTCAGCCACGTTAGCCGTCTTCGCCGCCTCAGCAATCACGGAAGAGAGCCACCTCAGCTATGGTGCGTAGCGGTACAAGTTGAGGTAGTACTGGAGGTACAGGCGGAGGCAAGCGATTTCAATATGGTCCAAGCAGCCTCGCGCCTCTTCCGCAGAGGCCTTACGACAAGTCTGAGGAGGAAAATGCAGCCATATCGAAGGCCGAGGTGGAAGCCCATTTTGCACCGAAACCGCCACCGCCGCCAAGGGAGAAAGTGCCTGAGGAAAAGATTGACCACTTCATTCGTATGGCTAGAGCACCAGCTCCCAAGCCTGTTGACACAGACTATGAGTGCCACCTTAGGAAGTTAAATCGAGCACGTCTACAGAAAGAGGCGAGCTCGATCTCGAGCAAATCAGCTGGCAAAACATGCGGTAAAACCGTTCCCTAGTTGGGAGAACAGGCGGCGCAATCAAACCCCCTGCTTGTTGTGCCAACAACACATGAGAGTACGCGCGCCCAATATTATTGTGGGCAAACCATTAACGTTCCCGGGCTGGGCGATGTGGTAATAACCGAGGAGCATATTGAGTAGGCTAAAAGCCTCATGACCACTGTTGGACAACTCCTCGATATCGAGCCCATGTCTCCGACTAGAGAGGAGGAAATAAAACGGAAATATGTCCGAGGCCAACCTTTGGTCGAGCCAGATGAGGTCAAGAAGCTCCCAACGAGAATGTATGAATTGCATCAATGGTACATGGACATTACCAAGATTTCCAATCGAGAGTACCTCATGGTGAATGTCAAGAAGGATCATTACTACCATGAGAAAGCTGTGTCCGTTGAGTATTCAAAACTATTTCAGTTATACAATCAAGACGCACTCGACAAATCTATCGTCAGTTGCTATTGTCTGTAAGTGATTTCTTTCTGTAGTTTAAGTCTCAAGCTAGCTGTAGTAATCATTTTGATCAATCATTACCTGTAATTATCCTCACTATATTATTTTCTGTGGTATTATGCAGGATGAAGATTTATGAAATGAAAAAGGTGGACGCTATGGCATTGGGTTCATTGACCCAAATATCATTAATGAATACACATGGAAATTAGATCCATATTACAAAAAAAGTGTAGAGGAAAGCATGCTAGAGTTCTTCAAGCGCCTCAAATACAATGAAGATATACTACTTCCTTACAACTTCGAGTGAGTCACACTGTCTTGTACTACAAATTATGTTTTTGCCTACTAGCTAGCTACATGTTTTTGCTTACATATGCCCGCTTAACTAAGACATGCAAACGTGTGTGCATGCAGATTTCACTGGATCTTGTTAATCATTAAAGTTGATGAAGGAACAGTTGAAGTACTAGACTCAGTACTTAAGAAACCAACTGACTACACCATTGTGAAGGGGATAGTCAAGAGGTAATTTCAATCATTATTAACTATATCTCGCCCTATTTAATTAGTTCGTCATTTCCTGATAACAACTATTTAATAACCCATTTATTCATTTTCTTTGTCGGCGGGCAGGGCTTGGGCAAAGTTCATCAGCGTCACTCTAGGCGAATGGAAACAAAATCTAAAATGGTATCGACCCATGGTAAGTAATTAAGTAGTACTAGCTAGCTGCCATCTCTTTAATTATCATGCTTGATTAATTATTATTTGATCAAATTCCATTCTCATAAAGGCCCTGAAGTAGGTGCCAGGGAATAATTTGTGTGCATACTACGTTTGCGAGAACATTCGCATGATGGCGTCCGAAAGGAGCAGATCTCAAAGACAGGAGTGGGTACGTTTGTCAGAACACTATTCACAATTTTTACACCATTATCGATATCTAGTCACACAACTAATGCACATGCATATTGATCTCCTTCTTAACAGTTCAAAGAGGTGCGGGAGAAGCTCCTACCAGAGGACCGCGTAGAAGCAATTCAAGAGGAAATAGTGGGATTTTTGCTCGACCAGGTCATAGATCCCAAAGGAGAATACTTTTACCCGTTACCGCCCCCATGAACCACTTCCAATTGTTATCGTGCTCCGAAGGCACCAATTAGGCTAATGCCACTGGCTCCGAAGGCACCAATTAGGAGAAATTGTATATAGCTAGCTAATTGTATATATATACATGTGTGTATATATGTGTGAATTAATTAATGGTGGTTGTGAGACATTCGATAATATATATATATATATATGTATATATATATATGATTGGTTCTACTAGAAATTCTATTTATATATATGCATAACGTGTACAATATGTAGTATCGTAAAATACCAGCAAACGAAAAAGAATTAAATGGAAAACACAAAATTAAATGAAAAGGAAATCATAAACCCAAACCCCCCAACCTTTTAATACCGGTTGGTGTCACCAACCCGTACTAAAGGGCTCCCTGCCCCTGGAGCTGGCTCGTGCCACGTGGTTGCCCTTTAGCATCGGTTCATGCTGAACCAGTACTAAGGGGGGGACCTTTAGTGCACACACTTTAGTGCCGGTTACCGAACCGGCACTAAAGGGCCTTACGAACCGGTGCTATTGCCCGGTTCTGCACTAGTGGTTGAGCAGTAGCCGGTGGAGTAGCGCGCGGTGTAGGCTGGATGAACAGGAGCCCGTGGATGAACAGTCACAAGTGGAGGCTGGAGGAGGTCGACGGTGGATGAACAGTAGCCCATGGAGGCTGGAGGGGGTCGACGATGGAGATGAACAATATCCCGTGGAGTCCCGTTTTGCGGTACACTACACCCCTCCCGATGAACAGGACCCCCGTTTCGACCGTAGCGCTCCAACACAAGTCCGTTTCCTCCATTTTGCGGTATGCCACACCCCTCCCGATCAACATGACCCCCGTTTCGACCGTAGGAGGTCCGTTTCCGCCGTTTTGCGGTACACCAGACCCCTCCCGATGAACAGGATCCCGTTTCGACCGTGGCCGGTCGAACACAAGGCCGTTTCCTCCGTTATGCGGTACGCCAGGCCTCGTTTCCATCAGCTGTTCCGTCCAAGCTCTCCTGATGAACACGACGACGCATTCCGTTCTGACCCAGCCGGTTGGCTCCCCATGAACACGACGACGATGCAATTTCTCCCTTCCGACCTATCCATGTACACGAGCCCTGGCCGTACGTATGCACGAGTAGGCGTCCGAGACCCTGCCCATATGTACGTACATGGCCGTATTTTCTTTCTTGCACACTGGCCGCTGTACGGATGTGTACATGCTACATGCACGCCTCTACTACGACACGTGTGCGCCTCTACATCGACCAGTATGTACGTACACATTCGCGACCAGAATGACAACGCTACGTACGCTTGGACCAGGTGGGTCCCGACTGTCAGGCACTTCCTTGCGTGCAAAGATGTAGCTGGTGGGTCCGAGTAGTCAGGGGGGGCAAATCGTTTTTTTTTGCCCGGACGCACTTCCTTGCGTGCGAAGATGTAGCTCGTAGGTGCCATCAATCAGGGGGAAACATTTTTTTCACGAAATACAGTTGCCCGTCCGGTTGGTCCCTGCTGTCAGGTGGAGGAATAATTATTTTGTGTGTAATAAGGAGGAACTTCCTTGCGGCTGCCGTGGACCTAGCTGCCAGCCTCTCCACGTATAGTACTCTTCCGATGGAAGTCATTCCTTGACCACGTTGACCACGCTGCGCCGAGAGCACCAGTGCGGTGGGTGACGGCGAGGCCTAGGAAGGGGACGACGCGAAGCCAGGGAAGACGCGGCAGTGGATGCCCACGTGGAGAGGAGTATGAGGGTTCACTGGTTCGGCTGTGGTGTGAAGCTGCCATCGCCGCAGAATAATAGGGGGTGTGGGTGAGTGGAGGGATGCCCTGGCCACCAGCAGTGGGAGTAGTAGGGGGCGGTGAGGCCTGCGCGGCAGCACAGCCAGCCACGAGAGGCTGGAGCAGGCGGCACGACCGGCGCTGCTTTGGGCGGTTGGAGCAAGAAGACCAGAGGTTGAAGAAGCACTACGGCCGTTGGATGGACATCGTACGGTCACTGGAGGTAGAATCGTTCATATTGACTAAGTTGACAAAGCACTCCATCCTTGTCAACTTAGTAGGCCCACAAGTCAGCCTCCCACCAAGGTGGGTCCCAACTAGCAAGGGGAGTATTCATTTTTTGTGCGTAATAATGAGGCACCTCCGGTGGGTCCGAGCTGACTGCGGGGGGAACATTTTTTCGCGAAATACGTTGGCCTGTCCGGTGGGTCCCAACAGTCAGGGGGGAAACGTTTTTTCGCCAAATACGGTGGCCCGTCTGGTGGGTCCCTGCTGCCAGGTGGAGGAATAATTATTTTTCGCGTAATAAGGAGGCACTTCCTTGCGGCTGCCGTGGACCTGGCTGTCAGCCTCTCCACATATAGTACTCTTCCGATGGAAGTCGTTCCTTGACCATGTTTTCCACAATGCACCAAGAGCACCAGGGTGGTGGACGACGGCGAGGCCTAGGAAGGGGACGACGCGGAGCTGGGGAAGACGCGGCAGTGGATGCCCACACGGAGAGGAGTACGAGGGTTCACTGGTTCGGCTGCGGTGTGAGGCTGCTATCATCGCAGAATAACAGGGGGTGTGGGTGAGTGGAGGGATGCCCTGGCCAGTGGTGGGAGTAGTAGGGGGCGGTGAGGCCTGCGCGGCAACATAGCTGGCCACGGGAGGCAGGAGCAGGCGGCACGGCCGACACTGCTTTGGGCGGCTGGAGCAAGAAGACCAGAGGTTGAAGAAGCACGACGGCCGTTGGATAGACATCGTACGGTCACTGTAGCTAGAATCGTTTATATTGACTAAGTTGACAAAGCCCTTGGTACGTGTCAACTTAGTAGGCCCATAGGTCAGCTTCCGAAACGGTGCGCCCCAGATGTCAGGGGGAGGAATCAATTTTTGGGTGGGTGAAGCTAGAATATCCGAGATTGAAGAAGAAGCACGCTATCCGTTGGATGGACATCCAATGGCCACTGCTGCTAGAACCGTGTGTTGACTATAAGTTGACAAAGCCTTGCATACGCGTCAACTCTTTTTTTTTGAGGGGACGTGTCAACTTAGTAGTGCCACAAGTGTGTAGCAGAGAACTTGTAGCCCATTTGAGATGTGTAAGAATGTGCAGCCAATTTCTGAATTCTAATGGAATTTACTACAGCCCATTTACAGTTTGTTAAAAGTACAACCCATTTCAACCAACCGTTCAAAACAGAATTCAATAAAATTTCCCACATTCTGATGGGATCCGAAATATTTTTATCCCGAAATTTCTAGTCAGATTAAATACAATTTCAATATAAATTTATATTACGTAAAAATCCAACGAAACATTGCGCTCACAACAATTAATGAAATTAAAATTTTCAATATCCAAAAATAATATTTTATAAAGTAATTACGTGTTTGGTGCATTTTTTATAGTTACTACCCAGTTATTATGATTACATCCCATTTATTATTTCTTAAAGCCCATTTTCTTGTTAAGCCTAATGCATCCCTCCTAGGAAAGATTTGCAGCCTAGCGGGGAGGAGAATAACAACTTGACCTTGCCTGGGTATTCCTTAAAAAAGTATAGCTGGGCTAGCCATTTTCAGCTTGAAAAAAAGTTAAGATCTGGGCTGGATATCTGGCCTGGGCTAGACGGGCCACAACCCGCCCAGTTAATAGCTACAACGATGTTTTCGTTGTTGTTCAGAGGAGAAAAATTAATATCTGGGCTAAACATCGCTCAAGAAAAACTCTGCAGTGCTCACACAAATACCACTCAAGCTACTTGGTTCCAGCTGTCGGCCGCTTCTTGTGCAATTCTCTCGTTTATTGACTACATAGGTTGACAATGGTATGGGACCATGATGTCAGGAAACCAGGGGGAAGAAAAAAAAATTATAGTTTTATATACTAATAAGGAGGCACTTGCCTACGTGCGGCTATGGCCCTGGTGGGTCCCCACTGTCATCCTCTCCAAGTAAAGTCATCTCCTCATCCTCATGTCCGTTGACCATGTTGACAACGGGAGACGGCGGCGCCACCGTGAGCGCAACAACTCGAAGGATGACGGAGAAGGCCTCGCGGGACCTATGGATGGTCTGATACAGTGCTCGCTGCTCATTTGGGATGCCAGAATCATAGGGCCAGATGTCTGCGACGACATTGTCTTTCGCTTGTTCACCAGTGCTCATTGAGGAGACGGAGGTTGCAGCACAGGTCCTCCTACGCTGGTAGCTCTTCCGCCATTAGGGCATCGAAGTGCGGCCGCACCTGCTCTATGGTGAACATGGCATGAACCGGCTTGGGCAGTGGCGCCGGCTCCTGGTTGGAAGCTACGTCCATCGTCTGATTGTCGTCGCTCAGCTCGGCGAGGTAGCTGGCGAGCCAGCATGTCCGGCTGTTGGACCGACCCACTCCCAAGCACGAGTCTGACTGCCTTAGCCCACCCAGACCGCCTCCCTCGCCCGTGCATGCTTTCCGCCCAAAACGGTCAGCGCCACCCGCCCCGCTTCCCGGTGCATGCGATTGCTCCGCCTTCAAACGACACAAGTGCCGTCCGTCTATCCTTCTGCCGCCCACATTAATGATACGCGGTTGCCGAGGTAGCTACTCCGGCACCACACGTCCGTCCCTCCGCCGCCCACCATTGCTATATAAACTGTTGTGCCGGCCATAGCCGCAGTCATCCGCATACGTTCCCATTCTCCTGTCCACACCACTACTGCCCACCATGGCTTCCTCGCGCTCCAGCGCTCTTCAAGACGGGCGGACGACAGACCACAAGGAGATGGCAGCCATTGCTGCCGACTGGCTGGCCGGTAGGCAGCCGAAGGACGATGACGTCCAAATGAAGAACATGGTAGTCGATGATCCGGCGCCAACCCCCTCCTCCGCGCTATCCTCGTCGGTGCATTGCACCATGACCATGGGCAAGGCCCATGCCCAATATATGGACACGGTGAGGCAGAAGCGTGAGGAGCAGTTCTAGGAGGCGCAGGCCGATGCCGCCTACAACCACCATCTCCTCCAGGAGCACCTGCAGGCGGAGGAGCAGATCACCGCGGAGCGGGTGGAGCAGGAGGCACTGCTCGACTCTTACCGCTCCGCCCGTGATGGCCGCCTCGAGCGCTGGCGGTACGCATGCGGGTGGCGAAGGCTGCGCCGCCTATGAAGAGGGCAACGAAGCGGGCGAGGCGCTGTTTGGCGAGACCGAGGACAAGGCAGAGGAAAATGCCGGCACCGACGAGTCCCCGCTCCGCTGGCGTCGACGAGGCCCGGCTTCGCCGAGGCCCCACGGCTCCAATAACGAGGCAGAGGATACCGCTGGCTTCACCGAGGCCCCACCCTGCCGGCAACTAGAGGGAGGATTTCCCCCACTCCACCAAGGCGCCGCCCTCCGGCAACAAGATAGAGGACATCGCCGGCTCCGCCGAGGCCCCGCCCCGCTGCCAACGAGGCCGCACCACATAGAAAACGAGGAAGAGTAGAACATGGTAGGTCGCTGCCGCTCGGGTCGAAGTAAGGCCACCGCTGCTACCCTCCGGTTGCTGGCACTGAGCTGTACATCATGGAGCAATTCTATGATTACAAGATGATTGAAGAGCGCTCCGTGGTTGAGCAAGCTCATGAGATACAGTCATTTGCGAGAGAACTTGAGCACTTCAGTTGTATGCTACCAGACAAGATTGTTGCCGGAGGTATCATCACTAAGCTTCCTCCTTCATGGATCTCATTGGCACTCTTGATGTGGAAGAAAAGGCGAGAGCAAAGGACACACGTGCTCGAGGAATTGAGGGAGGATCTAGTGCCAATATGGTACAGAAAAAGAACTTCCAGCCCCACAAGTTCAAGAACAAGGGCAAGTTTGATGGTAAAGCAAAGTTTGATGGGAAGAACAAGGCTGTGCAACACACAAACTTCAAGAAGAAGAATGACAAGAAGAAAGGTGTTTGTCATGTGGGGATCCTGATCATTAGGCTCCTAGTTGCACTAATCGCTATGACAAGCTAGGCGGGTTGACCACTGATGCCCGGTTAGCTTCTTGGTGGCAACGTGGAGTCGGAGAGCTATGTTGGAGAAGGACGCTGCTTCTACTTAACTGCTGGTGCAGTTGGCTGACTGACACGTGGGCCCAACAGGCATCTGGGCCACATGTCAGTTACGCAACTGCACCTGTAGTTAAGTCACTGAAGCTTCTGTTCGTCTCAGCGGACACAAGTGGGTAGCTTTGGTTAATTAATTATACCTCCAGCGCACCCCTTTTAGTTGAAGAATGTATGAAATGTAATGAAATCCAGCATGTTTATATGAAATCCAACCGTGTATGAATGAATTTATTTCGATTAGTTCGAATTCTTGTATCACTGGCATTGGATGAACATGCAAAACAATACGTACTAGCATTATTCCCAGGGTGATCACCTCGTTTGCAGCAGTTTCACATGTACTCCCTCCGGTCCTTTCTAGTCTGCATACAAGTTTTGTCTGCAGTCAAAGTATCTCTACTTTGACCAATCTTATAGAAAAAAGTATGCACTTTCACAATGTGCAAAGTAAAAAGGAACAGAAGGAGTACAAAGAGTTTGAGCAGCATTTTGGCGTTCCTGTACATTGCAATCAAACACACATGCTTGGCAATTCATAGAGAACATTCAAAATAATCGATGATTATGCATCTCAGCGATTCACATGTCAGAGCCAATATTTACTTCACAACTAAAGAATAAATAAAAAATGGATCGATGCTGCTAACAGCAAAGGGCGTCCCATTCGAAAATATCAAACACATGTCTTCTTGCTAAAATCAATGAGCAAAATTTGACAAGGTTTTCCCATTCCAAAATATCAAATGCCTACGATTGTGGAATGCGCAGGGTTTGCCATCAGTTCGGACATTGACTTGGCACCTCGTGCTAAATAAACCAGTTGTTCTTTTTGTGCAGTTCCACCAAAATCAACCAAATTCACGCGTAGCTTGTATGATTTCGCCCTTATATGTTGCAACGCCTTGAACTTATCGACACCTCCTTTCTTGTGGTGGAAATGAATGATTTGATGTATTCATGAACATTTTGTGCAGCTCCCATTGAAATCAAGCTGAGCACCCCTGTTTGCATAAATACAAAAAAGTGATTAGTATAAAGCAAACTATACTATGAATTGACAGTTTAAACAGGCACCTACATGGTCCATGTAGAGCACACTTTTAGAAAAATGGAACTCAGCGAAAAAAAAATCCTAGAACAACATTGTACTCACGCATCACAGCAAGAAAATGGAGATTTGTCAGTCCTTCTGAGCTGAAGTTAGTTTGGTCTTGTGGGGGGTAATGTAACCATCCTTCAACTGCTCCTTCTGATGAGAAGATAGACATGGCTTCTTCATCCTGGCATAATCGAAACTAGTCACTTCACGTACTCCATATTCTTCTTCAAAGGAGGATGATCCTGTTGTGCAAAGACAAGAGGATAACTAAATGCTAGCATCCCTATTTGCTTGAAAAAAGGAAAGGAAATATTTAAAACAGCACAGATGAAGCACTTCTCTAGGACAATACCACTTTTTGATGACAGTATCTAAACAGTAGCACAACACCAATAGAGATGACAAAGCTCAATCATATGGATGAAATCGGTGGGCGAGTACCAACCTTTGTCAGGAGGCTTATTGTGTAGAGCATACAGATGAAGCACTTCTCCGAAACCATCTGTTGCTATCTACTGTGGTGGCCATGCTTACTATATACTCCTCGATTAGATTAATGTTTCCAACATCTTCTTGTGCAGTTCCACTAAAATATATGGTATCTTCAAAGAAGATCCCTGTTTGCACAAGTAGAGATAATTACGTATTACATTGAGAGTGGCATCAAATTAGTGGCAAAACAATTGCTTGTTCCAGCCATAGAAATAAATTAAGATGCAAAACTATATCATTACTTGTCTCATCACAGTTCCAGTGCTTCATTACAGCACAAGAGTTGATGTTTGTTTTTCTTCCGCTTGTTCTTCCCCTTCATCACTTGGTTCAATAACATACAAGCTTCACCTTCAATGTAAGATTTGGCATGTCAATTAGGTTGCACAAGTATAACACTAAACAATGACATTAATTTTCTGATGAAAGTGGAAAACTACAGGCCAACAGTTGTGAAATATCCTTATCTTACCTCAATGTGATATTGTGGTGCACATACAGATTGGAAGTCTTGTCTCCATTTGTGCGGTTCACTAAAATCAAGCAACATTACCATACAAGTAGCACAACATATGGAAGCACACTGTAGAATCATGTGAAAGAAGGCTAGTACTGACCTCTCATGACGCAGAATTCAAACAACTCACAAGAAGAAGATCTGAACCAAATTTGCCAACACGGATAGGAAGTAAGATCTCCTCTTGCGCAGTTCCACTAAGATCAAGCAATCAAGCAACATTGTCGGTGTGACACTTTGGCTGAACTGCACAAAACACTCTTAAAACAAAAGTGTTTTGTGCAATGCTACAAAAGGTCACAATGGCAACGAGGTGAAGTAGATAACCCTGTTTACATAGAGGTGCAAAGGAAACAACTAGTGGTCAATAACGGTGGATGACACAGAAGCCAACAAAAAGAAGCATCTACCTTATCTAAATGGGAAAGAAATCAAGACAGTAGCATTTCTCAAACAGTGTCATTTAGTAATATTAACAAAGAGATTATATTAACAATAAAATTTGTTAAACATGTAATTTGCTTTTAACTGTGGCATTGCATCAATTTTCCAGCGGCATTATTAGAGGGTGCTTGTTTACAAGGACATTTTGGTGGAGGGACTAAAAAATTCCGTGTCAGTCCCATCTAAACCAAACAGGAGGGACTTTTAGGGACTAAAAGTGGGCATTTGGGACTAAAGAAAGAAGACCCCGAGGGAGTGTATTTTTGGGACTTTTTCCAACAGTTGCCCTGCCACGCATCGCACCTTGTCTCTATTAGTTCATTACTAGGGGTAACATGGTCTTTTAGCATGTCATTTAATAACCTCTAGTCCATGTTTAGTCCCTGGAACCAAGCAGGTAGGGACCAGGGAGTTTTTAACCAAACAGGGCCTTAGATTAACAACAGCTAAAGAGTTGCACGGGACAGTGGACGCACCAGCACCATGTGCATCTACCGATGTACTGGGGTGATGCACAGTCTGTTGCAACAAAGAACAAACAACCAAGGAGCATATTTGTGTTGGTCCCAATTTTGTTATCTTTAGACACCTTTCCCTATGTGAGCATACCAAATCTAGTCCTGCTCAAACTCTACAGCCTTGTCCCCCAAATCAAAAGATCAGTTCGTTACATATGTGCATACTGCGTTTGTCATTGTTTTCCCTTTTCGACCAACGTAGGTGCTGGATAGCAGTCTGTACTAGTACTTTCCCCACTTCCTTTCCTCTGTGAACCACGTCCTAGATTTATGCTATACAACTTTCCCCCATTCCCGTCCTCTTTGAACCACATCTTAGATTCATGCGATACAACTTTCCCCCTTCCTTTCCTTTTTGAACCACGTCCTAGATTCATGCTATACAACTTTTCCCACTACTTCCCCCATTCCTTTCCTCTTTGAACCACGTCCTAGATTCATGGTATACAACTTTCCCCACTACTTTCCTGTTTGATCCAACACCTAGATTCGAGTGCAGAAGCAGAAAAAGCCCACATGCAGCTAGAGCAATGCATGTGGAATAAGTAAATTATACCTTAAGGTTCTTGGGGTGAGGTTCAGTGGGCGACCGGAGGCCGTTCAACCCACACTATGTACGACGGCGAAGAAGAAGAGGTCGGAGGCCCTCCCGCGCCCCCGCTGGGTGAAAGTGAACAGCTGTGCTGGTAGTGGATTCCCTCCATGACGGCGACAACGTTAAGCCTCCTTCCCTTCCCGGTGGACGGATCCTGCCGGTTCTTTGACCAGTAGTGAGGGGGGAGAGAGGGAGGCCAACAAAGTCTTGTTTAGATCTGGAGAGGGTGAGAGAGTGTGAAGAGAGCAACTACAAGCAGACCAGCAGTGAGGGGAGAGAAAGAGGCCAACAAAGTCTTACTTAGATCTGGAGAGGGTGAGAGAGTGTGAAGCGAGCAACTACAAGCGCTGAGGCTCCAGCGTGTATATATATACTGGAGAGAGTGTGAAGAGTGCAAACCCTAGAAAACAAGCGCCGAGGCTACAACTTATATGTGATGAGGTGATTATACGGTCACTACGAGATCGTATAGCTCCGTATCCATCCATTTTGACCAGTCAAAGAATCCTCCTGGCACGAATTATGCTCAAGTGTAGTTATCGAACCCGAGACCTCAAGTTTGATGAGCGAACAGGCTAACCAGCTACACAACCCTCCCATTATGTTCAACGAGAGGAAAATAACCTTTTATACATTCCTACATTCATGTGACAAGCATGCCGTGTTTTTGTGTGTGTGTGTGTGGGAGTCATTGGGATTTAAATCACAATCATGTCACGTGGCTTTGGTGGTAAGACTATCCACAGTGGTGCAAAAATAATGCAGCCTTAGTCACCTTACCTCTCTCCACGTAGTACGTTGGGTCCCACCAGTCAGAGGGTGAAACAAACAAATTAATAAGAAAAATTGAAAGCACCAGAGGTGTATCTTACCTCACACATCTTGCTACTTCTCGGGATCACTGTCCAATTGATCCCTCTGTTCGCTCACGTACTATTTTAAGTGAATCCTTAATATAACATGCACACAATTTTGGGCACTTGTACTCAAGCTAAGTCAGTGTGCCACCATATCTCGTATGACTCCCTCCGTCTAGGTTTAATAACTCACGTTAGAAGGTGCAGCGGGACCAAGGTGCAAGCAGATTGGAGGAGAAGGAGAAACTTGACCGGTCATTCCTCCAGTCAAAGCCCTGATTTCTGTCTCTAAATGCAACAATTAATCCAAACAACTAAGAGATGCCGTTTTAGCTACCATGCAGGGCCACGTATTAACTCGCATGCAAGCCGACTATGATTTCTTGACTGATCAACGCGTAGTTGCGCTCCATGCATTGGGTTTCCGGGGGAGATAGCAAGGCAGAGTAAGGAGCGTTTGGTTACATTGCTTAGGCTGGTCATAGTGGTGAGTAACTTGGACTAGTACAACATGCATATGTTACTAGTCTATGTTACTACTATGCGAAGTTTGCCATCGGAAGCGAGCCGATCTGGCTCTCCTGAGCTAGCAAGGTTTTTCTAGCCCACCCAAGCTAGCTGGCCCACAAAAGCTAACATATTTTAACAGTTCGAAACGCCTAACCTTGCCCGGCTATGATATAAGCTGTTCTTGCTAAGGATCCAAACACTCCCTAAGTAACAACACTCGCTAGCAACGATGCCAGGAGGGGATTGAGATGCGAAGTTAATGGACGACGCCTAAACATTTTGGGAATATTTGATTTCCGTAGGATGACTTAACACCTAGATGGAGGGAGTACTACTCCTCAGTCCAGGTTTGATGGAATATTCGTCACCTCTTCTCTTCTTGTATGTACTTCATTTGTATCTCACTTCCTGTGGCTTTGCACTCACGCGATTTTCCTATTCTATGAACCTGTGTGTGCGTGCGTGCGTGTGTGTGTATTTAACAACATGTGTGTGTTAGAGAGAGTGACAGATCAACCTACTCCTACAGAGAGATGGCGTGTAGTGTACTATTTTAGCCGTGAGAGTCGGTGCATCCTCTCGTTTCCGAGCGTCCGGTAGGGACAGGCGGACAGCTGCCACGCCCGCTCCTGACCAGTCTGGCCCACCCAAAGCCCCTCCATCGCCTGCGTGCGCTTCTCGCCCGAAAAGGTCAATGTCGGTGTCAAAACCGGCGGATCTCGGGTAGGGGGTCCCGAACTATGCGTCTAAGGCGGATGGTAATAGGAGGCAGGGGACATGATGTTTACCCAGGTTTGGGCCCTCTTGATGGAGGTAATACCCTACGTCCTGCTTGATTGTTCTTGATGATATGAGTATTACAAGAGTTGATCTACCACGAGATCAAAGAGGCTAAACCCTAGAAGCTAGCCTATGGTATGATTGTATGTTGTCCTATGGACTAAAACCCTCCGGTTTATATAGACATCGGAGGGGGCTAGGGTTACACAAGGTCGGTTACAAAGGAGGAGATATACATATCCGTATTGCCTAGCTTGCCTTCCACGCCAACTAGAGTCCCATCCGGACACGGGACGAAGTCTTCAATCTCGTATCTTCATAGTCTAATAGTCCGACCAAAGCATATAGTCCGGTTGTCCGGAGACCCCCTAATCCAGGACTCCCTCAGTAGCCCCTGAACCAGGCTTCATTGACGATGAGTCCGGCGTGTAGTGTTGTCTTCGGCATTGCAAGGCGGGTTCCTCCTCCGAATACATCATTGAAGAGTTTGAATACAAGGATAGTGTCCGACCCTGCAAAATAAGTTCCACATACCACCGTAGAGAGAATAATATTTCCACAAATCTAATCTGTTGACACGTTTTGACAGCATGACATCACGCCATGGCCCGGTTATTATTCGAACCGCTTTTCTCAACCAGCTCCGCACATATCGCGAGGCAGTTTTCTTGAAACGTCTTGTCAAAGCAGAGATCGTGTTCCCCTTATCACGGGATTCTCATCAAGACGGACGTGGGTAACCCAACCGTGCCATCAATTACGGCGCCTGGGGAATAAGCGGTTTTGCCAGGCAAGTGGGGAGACACATCGCCTCTTCCGCCCTTATAATGGGACAAAGATTTACTTTTTTCACCGATGCCTTCTTCCTCCTCGCTTACCCATTCCCGCACACTCGAGCTCTAGCGCCCAAGCTCGCGTTCTTCTTCTCAAACCACTCCAAGCATGTCCAGAGCAGGAGGCAAGTGGATGGTCTCCTCCGTCATGGACGAGAACATCAAAAAGTTATGGGAAGCCAGATACTTGGCTGCGGATATCGCGCACCGGCTGCCAAATGCGGGGCAGATCATCCCAACGCCCGAACCCCATGAGAGGGTAGTTTTTCTTACCCATTTTGTCCGTGGTCTGGGATTTCCTGTCCACCCGTTTGTCCGCGGGCTCATGTTCTACTATGGGTTGGATTTTCATGATCCGGCCCCCAATTTCATCCTCAACATCTCGGCGTTTATCGTCGTGTGTGAGGCCTTCCTCCGCATCAAGCCCCACTATGGCCTATGGCTGAAAACCTTCAATGTTAAACCGAAGGTGGTGGGTGGCCAGCAAGCAGAGTGCGGAGGCGCCATGGTGGGCAAGATGCCTAATGTCACCTGGCTCGAGGGCACCTATGTGGATACCATAAAGGGGTGGCAATCGGGGTGGTTCTACATCACCGAGCCGCACGACTCCAACTGGGCGGCGGCCCCCAAATTTCGATCCGAAATCCCCATGCGGCTCACCTCCTTGAAAGAGAAGGGCCCATCCTGGGGTTCTTCGGTAGAGTTGACCGGACTCCAGACCTATATCCGGAACATGACGAGCAAGAAAATCAAGCTCGTTAACATGGTCCAGGTCATGCTCTTCCGCCGGATCCTCCCGTGTCAACGACGTGCATTCGATTTGTGGGAGCTCGACTCAGCCAAGCACCAGACGCTGCAGGAGGTCTATGACACGACACACAAGGACGTTTGGAGGGTGCTGTTCAAGGGCGCCGAGATTCCTCCTTCCCTCACCGAGGACCGCGGACTCAGCGCAAGACGCCGCGCCAATTCGGTAAGTTTTTATATCTCTCAGGGTATTTATTTGCCTTGGTTTAGTTATATGTAGGATCTAAGCTTCTATGCCATTAACATGACTTGATAGAAACAACGGAGCAGCTTTATTGCCCAGCCCCCCTGCCCGAAGATCCTGCAGGCGCTCTCCTAACGGAGATGCTGACTCCGGCACCTTACAAGGTGCCGGTGAAGAAGACAAAGAAGAAAGCCACGGGGACCCGAAAGGGTCTCCGGCGCAAGGTTGTATCGGACTCATCGTCCGATGACTCCGACGCGCACTCCTCCCATGAAAATGAGGAGGAGGAAGAGGAAAGTTCTCCCCCAGCCCAGGAGACAAGAAAAGGAAGGCCGTCCCAACCGGGGAGGCCGAAGGGTCCAAGAAGGGAAGGACTATCGGTGTCAAAACTGGCGGATCTCGGGTAGGGGGTCCCAAACTGTGCGTCTAGGCGGATGGTAACAGCAGACAAGGGACACGATGTTTTTACCCAGGTTTGGGCCCTCTCGATGGAGGTAAAACCCTACTCCTGCTTGATTAATATTAATGATATGGGTAGTACAAGAGTAGATCTACCATGAGATCAAGGAGGCTAAACCCTAAAAGCTAGCCTATGGTATGATTGTTGTTTGTCCTACGGACTAAAACCCTCCGGTTTATATAGACACCAAAGAGGGCTAGGGTTACACAGAGTCGGTTACAATGGTAGGAGATCTACATATCCGTATCGCGAAGCTTGCCTTCCATGCGAAGGAAAGTCCCTTCCGGACACGGGGCGAAGTCTTCAATCTTGTATCTTCATAGTCCAGGAGTCCGACCGAAGGTATAGTCCGGCTATCCGGACACCCCCTAATCCAGGACTCCCTCAGTAGCCCCTGAACCAGGCTTCAATGACGGCGAGTCCGGCGCGCAGATTGTCTTCGGCATTGCAAGGCGGGTTCCTCCCCCAAGTACTTCATAGAAGATTTTCGAACACAAGGATAGTGTCTGACTCTGCAAAATAAGTTTCCACATATTGCCATAGAGAGAATAATATTTACACAAATCTAATCTGCTGGCGTATTCCGTAGCGTGACATCACACCACGTCCAAGTCTTTATTTGAATCATTTTACTGTCCCACCTCAGCGCGTTTAGCGAGGCAGTTTCCTTGGCACGTCTTGTCAAAGCAGAGATCATGTCCCCTTATTCTGGGATTCTCATCAATACGGGCGTGGGTAACCCAGTCGTACCCGTTGGTATGTTTTCTCAATCACAGGCGAGTCCCAAACGGTCACGGGGAGGGCCCTTGGTATTCAACCTCTTATAAAGAGACCAAAGCCTTACTCCTTTTTTTTTCAATCTCAAACGATTTCGCCCTTCGCCTCGAGTTCCAACACCCAAGGCTCCAGATTTCAGGCGCTTCGAACCTTCGACAATTTCCGGTTCCGACCTTCGAGGCCGATGGATGCCCTCCTCCGTCACGGAGGAGGACGTGCTGAAGTTGAGAGAGGCCAGGTTCTTGACCGGCGAAATTTCACATAGGCTGCCTGCGCAAGGGCAGGCCATTCCAACTCCCAATCCTGGCGAGAGCGTGGTGTTTGTTCCTCACTTCCGTCGGGGGCTAGGCTTCCAGACGGATCCCTTCATGAGGGGGCTCATGTTTTATTATGGGCTGGAATTTGACGACTTAGCTCTGGAGTCCATCCTCCATATTTCCTCATTCATCATCGTGTGTGAAGCCTTCCTCCGTATTACTCCTCACTTCGGACTATGGCTCAAGACCTTCAAAGTAGAGCCGAAGATGATCGAGGGACGGCATGCGGAGTGCGGAGGTGCTGTTATAAGCAGGAATGCTGATGCCCCATGGCCCGAGGGCTCTTTTCAAGAGGAGTCCAGCTTATGGCAATGACAGTGGTTTTATATTACCGCTCCCAGGGGCACCAAGTGGGTGGCGCCGCCTGCCTTTCGCTCACGTCCCCCACCACAGCTAGCGTCATGGGTTAATAAAGGACTGGACTGGGGGCCGTCCAAGGACGTGCCCTTGTTGCAGGGCCGCATTCGAGATCTCCTAGAAAGAGATATCAGTCTAGTCATGGTGACACAGGTTATGCTAATTCGTCGAGCTCTGCCCTGCAAACGTCGCCCCCTTCGCCTATGGGAGTTCAATCTGGAGGGACCACGAGCTCTCCAACATTTTATGGGCGCAACGGCCATGGAGATGTACAAATTGTTCTTCGGATCACAAGCAATGTGTCCGGACTTGACCGAGGACGCAGGTCTGAGCTGCAACCGCCCGAATACTCAAGTAAGTAGCCATGTGCCCGGACTCGCAATTTGCATATTTATCATAAAATTGCCCTTAAAAGAGTTGTCCTTTAAACAAGAGTGGATAGCGAAAGCAAAGCTAATCAGGTGTCCGCCCCCCCTCCCCAAGACCACGCCGGGTCCCATGCTAGTCAGGATGTTGGAGGTTATGCCTTCGGAGGAAAGCGAGGGAGGGGACAAGGAAGCTACGGCCTCCTCGAAGGAGGCTGTTTGGAAGGGAGGAATCGAAAATTCCTCTCCTCAAGGGAAGAAGAGGACCGCCTCTGAAGACCCGGAGATCATGGCCTCAAAGCGGGGGAAGAAATCTTCGCCAGAGGGTCCTGTGCTGGGGGATACTTCGGCCGAATTATACCCTCAAGGGGATCAGCCCTCCACCAAGCCGTAAGTAGAGAGGAGTTTTCTTTTTAGGAAATGAGAGAAATCCTTGCTTTATATCTGAGAAAAGTATTCGAAAATTTACCTTGTAGCTCGGACCTTAGCCCTTCTCAGCAGAGCTCGTCTTTGGGGGATCTTCTTCCAGAGATGATGGAGAGTGGAACACCTCCCCCTGCCGTACCGCCTTGCGAGGCGGGCGACCCTGAGGTATCGTCGCAGAGGGTTTCTCTGAATCCGATAGGGTCGGAAGGTAGTCATATGGCCCCCCAAAGCCCTCCACGTCCGGCCTTTGAAAAGGGCCATCGGACGAGTCTGGCACCGTCTGGTGCGCGGTCGGAGGAGCTGAAGGATCTGCTAGGGCGAGCATCTATCTCAGAGGAGCATCGTGCAATGATGGGTACGGTGATTAAGAGGATTTCATCCGTGGAGAGCGGATTGGACGAGACCGTCAGGAGTTTACTGACAGGTTTTGAGTTACACGAAATAATGTACCCTTTTTGGACAGTTGCACATAAATAAGATGCGCCCTGTGCAGATACTAGTCCCTGAGACTCTGTGCATTGTCAAAAGTGACGGCGTGCAGAGGATCATAATCCCAGGTCTAATATGCCGCCTTCATACGTAGGTGGCGAAGTGTCCGGTGGCCAGCCGGACTGATGAAGTTGCCGAGCTAAAGCGGCAACTTGACGTGGCAGATGCCGACATCGCGCTTGTCAACAAGCGGCTTGACGAGGCACAAGGTATGTAATTCCTCCGGCGGCACCTGGTAAGAGGAGCTTTATGCCAGTATCTTACAATGTGTGTGCTTGATGCAGATGGTGCTGCTGCCATGGAGAATCTTCGGGCGGAACTTGCCCGAGCCAAGGAGCAAGCCAGGAAAAGTGATGTGGCTGCCGGAAAGGCAATTGAAGAGCTGAAAGCCGAATAGGCTGCTCACTGCTGAAGCAAGAAGGAAATGGCCGAGATGGCCGTGAAGCTGAAGAACGCTGCTGACCGTTGCAAGCTTCTTGAAAAAGAAGATCGGGCAGAACATACGGACCTGGAGAAGGCCATTGCCGATGCCAAGGATGCTCGCTCTGCGATGAGAGCTATGAAGGAGGAGCTGCGTCAGGCCGGAGAGAACGCGACTGGAAAGCCCTTTATGCTGCGGAGGAAGTTCTGTGATCCTAAACATGCTCCGTTAGACCAAATGTGGAGTACGGCAGACACCTATCTGGATTTGGCAGCGAGTGCCGCAGATTCGGCCGAACACTTCCGAGATCAAGAAGATCGCGAAGTGGAAAAGCTCTTCTGGTCACGGTTCCACAATCCAGAGCGTCCACTGTCATTAGCTGATCATTTGGCCGAATGGGCCGAGCTAAATAGGTTGTCCGGACACGCCATGAAGTATGTCATGAGTCATCTGTGGACAGAGAGGCCAAAGCCAAAAGGTTATTTCAACTTGGTGCAGCAGTTCCTTGGTGTGGCGCCGCATATCAATGCGATGAAGAGGTCAGCGTGCATAGAGGGTGCGCGGATGGCTCTTGCCCGTGTCAAGACATACTAGGAGGAAATGGAGGCCACCGCTGTTGCATCCCCAGAATCGGATGGAAGCCGAGTACCTGCCGAGCACTATTTTCAGGAAGTTCTGCAAGGCGCTCGTTTAATAGAGACGCAGTGCTCGACGGATACTATATTCGAATAGCATATATTATTGTAAAACAATATTTTGATAAATTGTAGAAGCTTTTTATACTTGTGCCTGCAAGTATTATAATAATTCCTATGCGGCCGGTTAACATATATGTATATATAATCTGAAAGATGGCAGTCGTCGGCTTCAGCCCCCACGCACATAATGCGAGGGTGTTCGCAGAAGGCGCATTTTCACACTTGATCCAACGTCTTGGTCCTACAAAGGAGGTGATACGCAGCGAACTAGGCAATCGGACTATGATGCTTTATCACTTTCACTTAGCCATAGGAGTTTGATAGTGAGGCTACTTATATAGCCCCTGGTGGCGCCTGTGCTTGCCCAAACTCGGGGCGCGTATGTGCCTGGGCAGGAAATGTCCCTTCGTTAATGCGGAGGAATCCTAAAGATTCCGGTAAGTCATCGAGTGGTTGACCAGTCTCACGCTATATCATGACAGTCAGTTTTCGGCTTTCTCTACTGAGGTGCTCGCTTGGCCGAACCGGGGCACAATCGCAGTAGTTATCCTGGTGCCGCCTTAGCCGATAGAGCGGAATGTAAGGCAGCAAAACACAGGAGCTGGGCAAACCCAACATTTGACCAAAGACATGATTTGGAGCTAATGCATATAAGGCCAAACTCGCGACGCCGAACACTCCCTAAGATATTCGATCTTTATGAGGGCGGGCGGGATAACACCCTTAATAATAAGCCCCTAGTGTCCAGGTACGCGCAAAAACTCTGACGTGGCCACATGCCAAAACGCCAGCCTCCTCCTTGGTTATACCAAGAAACCAGGGGATGTGTATCAACAAGAGACAGTAAGAAAGGTTTACGCAGGGTCTTAATCTGAAAAGAATCCTTGGAACGGGTCCCTGCTGCATGTCTGCGCCTGTGTCTCCGTTGTGCCGTATCCTGGACAGGCGTTGTCGATGTCAAAACCGGCGGATCTCGGGTAGGGGGTCCCGAACTGTGCGTCTAGGTAGGATGGTAACAGGAGGCAGGGGACACGATGTTTTACCCAGGTTCGGGCCCTCTTGATGGAGGTAAAACCCTACGTCCTGCTTGATTAATATTGATGATATGGGTAGTACAAGAGTAGATCTACCACGAGATCAGAGAGGCTAAACCCTAGAAGCTAGCCTATGGTATGATTGTTGTTCGTCCTACGGACTACAACTCTCCGGTTTATATAGACACCGGAGAGGGCTACGGTTGCACAGAGTCGGTTACACTGGTAGGAGATCTACATATCCGTATCGCCAAGCTTGCCTTCCACGCCAAGGAAAGTCCCTTCCGGACACAGGACGAAGTCTTCAATCTTTTATCTTCATAGTCTAGGAGTCCGGCCGAAGGTATAGTCCGGCCATCCGGACACCCCCTAATCCAGGACTCCCTCAGTAGCCCCTGAACCAGGCTTCAATGACGACGAGTCCGGCGCGCAGATTGTCTTCGACATTGCAAGGCGGGTTCCTCCTCCAAGTACTTCATAGAAGATTTTGAACACAAAGGTAGTGTCCGGCTCTGCAAAATAAGTTTCCACATATTGCCATAGAGAGAATAATATTTACACAAATCTAATCTGCTGACGTATTCCGTAGCGTGACATCACACCACGGCCAAGTCTTTATTCGAATCGTTTTATCGTCCCACCTCAGCGTGTTTAGCGAGGCAGTTTCGTTGGCACGTCTTGTTAAAGCAGAGATCGTGTCCCCTTATTCTGGGATTCTCATCAATACGGGTGTGGGTAACCCAACCGCGCCATTAACTACGACGCTTGGGAGATAAGCGAGTTTTACCAGGCTGGTGGGGGCACATAATCGCGTCCGCCCATATAAGGGGATAAGGATCCACCTTTTCATCCATGCCTTCTTCCTCCTTTGCCTATCCATTTCCGCGCACTCGATCTCGAGCGCCCAAGTCCGCACACCCCACCTCAACCTTCTCCCTCCATGTCCAGGGCGGGAGGCAAGTGGATGGTCTCCTCCGTCACAGAGGGACACATCAAAAGACTGAGGAAGGCCGGATACTTGTCTAACGACATTGCGCACCGGCTTCCTGAAGAGGGGCAGGTCATCCCCTCCCCTAGGCCCCATGAGAGGGTGGTGTTCCTCCCCCATTTCCTCCGTGGACTGGGCTTCCCTCTCCACCCATTTGTCCGGGGGCTCATGTTCTACTATGGCCTGGATTCCACGATCTGGCGCCAAATTTTGTCCTCAACATCTCGGCGTTTATCGTCGTGTGCGAGGCTTTCTTCCGCATCCGCCCCCATTTCGGCCTATGGCTCAAGACTTTCAATGTCAAGCCGAAGGTGGTGCGCGGCACCCAAGCGGAGTGCGGAGGCGCCATGGTGGGAAACATGCCCAACGTCCTATGGTTCGAGGGCTCCTTCGTGGAGTCCCTAAAGGGGTGGCAGTCGGGGTGGTTTTACATCACCGAGCCGCGCGACCCTGAATGGGTCGTAGCCCCCGAGTTCTGATCCGGACCCCCTATGCGGCTCGCTTCCTGGAAAGAGACGGGCCTGTCATGGGGTAAAAAAGGAGAGCTAACTGGACTCCAAACATGCGTCCAAACCCTGGTGGACAGGAATCTCAAACTTGTCAACGTAGTCCAGGTTATGCTCATCCGTCGGATCCTCCCGTGTCAACAACGGCCTTTCAACCTGTGGGAGTTCGACCCGGCGCGGCACCGAACTCTGAGCAGGCTCTTCGACACAACATACGAAGATGCCTGGAAGGTGCTTTTCAAGGGCGCCGAGGCCCCCGCATCCGGTACCGAGGATCGCGGATTCAGCACACAGCGTCACGCTCATGTGGTAGGCTGTTTTCACCTTTTACAGGGTATTAGCTTTTCATAGTTTGACTCCATGCGGGATCTAAGTTCCCTTACCTTTGACAGGATTAGCAGGAGACGTCCGGACAGATCAACTGTCCGGCTCCTTTGCCCGAAGGCCCAGTGGACGCTCGCTTGGCGAAGCTGCTGGTTCTGGCACCTTACGTGGTGCTGGAGAAGAAGGCCAAGAAGAAGGGCACGGGGACTCGAAAGAGTGCCCGACGCCAGGAGGTGTCAGATTCACCATCGGACGACTCCAAGGCGCGCTCCTCCCATGAAGACGAGGAGGAGGAAGAAGAGACCTCTCTCCCTCTAGCGGGGGGAGGGAAGAAAAGGAAGGCCGCCCCAACCGGGGAGGCCGAAGGGTCCAAGAGGGGGAAGACCCCACCTCCGGACTACTCCACCAACGCCGCCGACGACGAAGAGGAGTGGCCACACAGGGCCAAGCCCCTGGCGAGATCGTAAGTACCCGGATACCAGAGTGATTCATAGTATTCCCCCATTGCACAGTTTTTCCTTACGTCGAACATGATTGTGCAGCCCGCCCAAGGCCGGGCTCGACGAGTCGTTGAGCGGCTCCCTGGATTCGTCGGATGTGAATTCGCTCCCGATGGCTTCCTCCCCCCACCCTACGGACGGCGCCGAGGTGGCGTCCCAACAGGTTCCAAGACAGGAGGAGGTGGTCCTGGAGGCGCCGCAAGGCAACCTCCCGGACTCCAAGCATAAAGGGGATAAAACTCCCAAGGGCTCCAAGTCCAGCCTTGAGCCGTACACCGCGTCGGAACCTTCAACGGTTCCGGACTCCGGTAGGCAGCCTCCTTCCAGGAGGAGCAAGCCTACCGAGCCAGTGACCTCCGTACAACCGGAGGCACCGGACAATTTGCTGGAGACGCTTAACGGCGCCTCCATCGACGAGGAGCACCGCACTGTTATGAGTGTGGTGATCCAGAAGGTTCGGTCCACCAAGAGCGGACTGACTGAAGCCTGTGCCAGCCTTCTAACAGGCTTTGAGGTAAGTAAAGAATATCTAAAAATATTACCGCATAGGCAGTAGCCCCTGATGCTCTGTTCGGTGTTCGGAAAGAAAAGCCGAATAGAGGATCTAATAATCGCAGGAGTCTAACATAATCAAGTCAATATGCGTATGCAGGCTTCGCTGCTGGCCTTCGCCGCACTGACTGCGGAGGTGGATACGCTGAAGCAGAACCTCGAGCAGTCCGAGCAAGAGCTCGGCCTAGCCAAGCAGCAGCTCGAGGAGAAGGAAGGTAAGAAATACCTTATTGAAATATGTGAAAGGTGCAATTGCAAAAAGTGACAGGATTAACGCGGCTATTGTAGGGGCCACAACTGAGGTGGCGACCCTTAAGCAAGCGCTGTCCGAGGCCAAAAAGAGGGTAGCCACGGAGCGCACCGAGCGGGAGAAGCATGAAACGCAGGTTGGCGAGGTGTGGCAAGAGCTCCAGGCTCTTATGAAAAATCATGAGAGTTTGGAGCTTGACTCGAAGACGCGAGAGTCTGAGCTCGCGGCGGCCATTGAAGATGCCAAGTCTGCCAAGGCCGAAGCCCAGAAGGCCCTCCAGGAGGTTAAGGCAATAAAAAAGATAGCGGCGGGTAAGGCATTCTTTATGCAAAGCAAGCACGTAAAAGTGAATTACTTGTCATTTACCCGAATCCGGAGCTCTCCAGGAGCATTCACATTGCCCCGTAGCATGTCAGATGCTTCTGCCTTCTACCGTGCCGAGGAGGGAAGCTCGACGGAGAAGGTGTTCTGGTCTCAGTATGCTGAGGCCGAACACCCGGTGCCCTTAAGCGACCAGCTGAAACAGCTGGTCGAGCTCCATAAGGTGGCCGAACAGGCCATGAAGGGCCTCATAATCCGGCTGTGGCCTGGAGAGGCCATGCCTGGGAGCTACTTCGGGCTGGTGAGGCGGCTGGTGGAGGCCTATCCAAGGCTCGAAGTCATCAAGCGCTCCGTATGCATTGAGGGTGCCCGTAGGGTGCTTGCCCGTGCGAAGGTGCACTGGGGCAAGCTGTATGCTGAGAAGCTTGTGAAGGATGGGCCACCGCCGAGCAAGGAGCATCGCAAGCCCGAGATGTATTATGAGGGTGTTCTGAAGGGTGCCCGCCTTGTGGCGGATGAATGTTCCATGAATGTAGTTTTTCAGTGAACGTGCTCATTTTGTCCTGTGCGCTGAAAACTTGTTCATGTCTGCTAAGCAATGCTTTTTGAATTTAAAATATTACCTTCTGTGCGGCCGTTTATCAAATTTGAGAGATGGCGAGTCGTCGGCTTCTGCCCCCATGGCACGAGTGCTGGGGTGTTTGGAATAAACATGAGCGCTCTTTTTCCCATTCTTGGGTCCTTCGAGGGAGGCGCTCAACATAATGAACAAGGCAATCGGACTATAGTGCTTGAACACTCTTACTTAGCCATAGAATTCTATAATTTTAAATTTCGGCGAAGCCCCTAGTGTTCGGAAGACCGAGTTCGGGGCGCTATCCACGCCTAGGTCGGACAAAGCCGACTCCTCGCTCTAAGCGGCATAAGCCTTTAGGGACTCGAAAACCTCTCGACCAGCGACCAGCTCTCGCCTCATCATGACGGTCAGTTTTAGCTTTCTCTACTGAGGTGCTTAGCCCAGCTCAACTGGGGCATAATCGTAGTAGTTCTCCTAGTGCTACCTTAGCCGATATGACGGAACGTAAGGTACCAAAACATAGGAGCCGGGCAAACCCAACTATTGACCCAAGACATGATTCGGAGCTGATGCATATAATGCTATAAGTTCGGGGCGCCGCACTTGTGAAAGTGTTCGGACTTCTCACACCATGTTGTGGGGTACTTAAGCCCCTGGCATATTGGCCGTACCAAAGTGTACGGGTGCAACATGTCATTAATGAACATATATTCGTAAAAAAGAGGTAATGCAATAATAGACGGAAGCTATGCATTGTTTATTTAAAAAAAAAGTTGCAATCAAAGCAGAATGATACAAATAGTGCGATAAGCAAAAGATGGGACTATCAAATATGTCCTTTCCAGGGGTGAGCTGCGGAATGTTATGCGAAACAGGTATACTTCTCATTATAGAGACCACCTTAGAGTTCCTAGTGCGGCGTAACTTTCTGCTTCCCTGGTTGTATCGTTTGTGCGGCAATTGTACTGCCAGACAAGCCATCCAAAGAATGGAGTCCTGAAAATAAGAGAAAATTAAGAAATCGACAGCCCCTAGTGCGGTTTAAGCCGCGTTTCGGGCATGCCGTGATGGTGCCCCTCCCCCTGTGCCCATGGTATTTCTAGAGCGTAGTTATGTACACGCAACACTGGTTTCGCAAGTTCGCGAGGGCTGGGGTTGGGGCAGCATTGCTACACTTGCTCGGAACGTGCCAGGCGGTCTTGTTGTAGGTTACTCCGGGCGCGCTTGACGGTGTCTGGACGTTTAATGGCCGGACTAGAGAATTGCCTTGAGAGGCTACTTTGTACTTCCGCTGCGATAGCCACCGTATGCTCCTCCGTTCGGAGAGAGCGTTCGGTGTTTCCAATGACCGTGATGACGCCTCGAGGGCCTGGCATCTTGAGCTTGAGGTATGCATAGTGCAGCACCACATTGAACTTGGCAAATGCGGTTCGCCCGAGCAGTGCGTGATAGCCACTGCGGAATGGCACTATGTCGAAGATTAACTCCTCGCTTCAGAAATTATCCGGAGATCCGAAGACCACTTCAAGTGTAACTGAGCCTGTACAGTTGGCTTCTACACCTGGTATGACGCCTTTAAAGTTCGTTCTGGTGGGTTTAATCCTCGAGGGATCGATGCCCATTTTCCACACTGTATCCTGATAAAGCAGGTTCAGGCTGCTGCCACCGTCCATAAGGACTCTAGTGAGGTGAAATCCGTCAATAATTGGGTCTAGAACCAATGTGGCGAATCCGCCATGATGGATGCTAGTGGGGTGGTCCCTTCGATCAAAAGTGATCGGGCAGGAAGACCATGGGTTGAACTTTGGGGCGACTGGCTCCATCGCGTATACGTCCCTTAGCACACGCTTCCGCTCCCTCTTGGGGACGTGGGTTGCGTATATCATGTTCACCGTCCGCACTTGTGGGGGAAAACCTTTCTGTCCACTGTTGTTCGGCGGCCGGGGCTCCTCCTCGTCATCGCTATGCAGCCCCTTGTCTCTGCTTTCAGCATTTAACTTGCCAGCCTGCTTGAACACCCAGCAATCCCTATTGGTGTGATTGGCTGGTTTTTCGGGGGTGCCATATATCTGGCATGGGCGGTCGAGTATTCGGTCCAAACTGGACGGGCCAGGAGTGTTTCTTTTGAATGGCTTTTTCCACTGACCGGGTTTAGAGCCTTTGAATCCGGCATTAACTGCCGTGTCCTCAGTATTGTTGCCGTTAATGCGGCGCTTTTGCTTGTTGCGATGCGTCCTGCCACTGCTGTCCTTGGTATCCGAATTACCAGGGCTCTTGGTCATGTTATTGCTGCGAGCTAGCCAGCTGTCTTCTCCCGCACAAAAGCGGGTCATATGTGTCGTGAGGGCTGCCAGAGATTTTGGCTTTTCCTATCCTAGGTGCCATGCAAGCCACTCGTCGCGGATGTTATGCTTGAAGGCTGCTAGGGCCTCTGCGTCCAGACAATCGACGATTTGATTTTTCTTGGTTAGGAACCGTGTCCAAAATTGTCTGGCCGATTCCTCTGGCTGCTGAATTATGTGGCTTAGGTCATCGGCGTCTGGTGGTCGCACATAAGTGCGCTGGAAATTGTCGAGGAATGCGGCTTCCAGGTCCTCCCAACAACCAATTGATTCTGCTGGCAAGCTATTGAGCTAATGCCGAGCTGGTCCTTTAAGCTTGAGTGGGAGGTATTTGATGGCATGTAGGTCATCACCACGGGCCATGTGGATATGAAGGAGATAGTCCTCGATCCATACCGCAGGATCTGTTGTGCCATCGTATGATTCGATGTTGACGGGTTTGAAACCCTCGGGGATGTGACGATCCATTAATTCATCTGTGAAGCATAGTGGGTGTGCCGTGCCTCTGTATTGGCCTACATCATGACGCAGCTCAAACGAGCTTTGTCTACTGTGTTCGGCGCGGCCAGATTTACTGTATCCGGCGTGACGAGTACCGTCTCGTGCCGTGGGGTGCCCACGTGATCTGTAGATCGATCTTGTTTGCCTTGCCTTATCCTCCAATATATCTTGCAGGCCTGGCACATTTTCCCATGCCTTGGTAGTTTTTGAGCGGCGACGGGGTGCGGCTTGAGTGGAGGGCTGAGAGGCCTCTCTGCCGCGGCCACGGGGTGGCCGGTCGGCCGCATCAAGCGCTGGTGATGTAGGTTTAGGTGCTTCCTCCTCTAATTGGGGTAGCAACCTGCGCTTTGGGTAGCTCTTGGAGGGGCGTTCGAGTTCATACTCTTTGGCCGCAAGGACTTTAGTCCATCTGTCGGCTAGCAAATCTTGATCAGCTCTAAGCTGTTGCTGTTTTTTCTTGAGGCTGCTCGCCGTGGCCATAAGCCTGCGTTTGAAACGCTCTTGTTCGATGGGATCCTCCGGCCCCACAAATTCGTCGTCGTCGAGGCTTGCCTCGTCTTCGGAGGGAGGCATATAATCATCGTCCTCGACCTCTCTGTATGCCGCTCTCTCATGAGGGCTGGCTTCTCTATCCTCCTGTGCTGAATCTTGCTCGAGGTGGTTGTCTTCGGCACTGTCCGGGGTGTTATTATCTCCCGTGCCGGCATCACCGTTTTTGTTTTGGCGGGATTTAGAGAGGCGCCGCTGACGCCGGCGCTTAGGATGCTTCTTGGAGGGGTCATCCTCCGCTGTTCCATCGCCATTGCCTTCTTTTGGGGTGTCCACCATGTATATATCATACGACGAGGTGGCTTTCCAGTGCCCTATAGGCGCTGGTTCTTAATCGTCTCTTGCATCAGCGTCCATACCGTCGATGTCTTTGGAGTCGAAGTCGAGCATGTCGGTTAAATCATCGACAGTGGCTACGAAGTGGGTGGTGGGTGGGCTTTGAATTTCTTCATCATCCGCATCCCAACCTTGCCGACTATAGTCCGGCCAGGGCTCTCCTAACAAAGAGAGAGACTTTAGTGAATTCAGAATATCGCCGAAGGGGCGAGTGCCGAAAGATGTCCGTGGCGGTGAACTCCATGATCGGCGCCCAATCGGGTTCGATCGGTCGGGGCGCAGAGGGCTCGGAGTCCGGAGAGGAGTCCGGCTCCTTGGAGTCACGAGCTTCACAGAGAATAGGGCTGGTGTTCGGCTCGATCGCCGTAGAGATTGCAGCCCCCGAGGCGGTGTCTAACCACCCATCCTCGGTTGGTGTAATCGGCTCTGAGCTAGGGGTCGGAGCGGACACGGGTGCGGCCTCCAGGGCACTGTTCGGCGTAGAGCTAAATCTTGCCCATCGTGACAGTGCGGCGCGCTCGGCTGTGGCTCGAATCCGTCGAAGATCAAGTCTCTGCGGATGTCGACCGTGTAGTTCAAACTTCCAAATCTGACCTGATGGCCAGGGGCGTAGCTTTTGATCTGCTCCAGATGACAAGCGAATTGGCCCGCAGTGCTAAGCCGCCGAATACGAAGATCTGCCCGGGGAGAAAAGTCTCACCCTGGATAGCATCGCTGTTGATGATCGGCGAAGCCATCGGACCTAAAAGTGACGACATAGAGGAACTCTCAATGAAAGCACCAATGTCGGTGTCAAAACCAGCGGATCTCGGGTAGGGGGTCCCGAACTGTGCGTCTAGGTCGGATGGTAACAGGAGGCAGGGGACACGATGTTTTACCCAGGTTCGGGCCCTCTTGATGGAGGTAAAACCCTATGTCCTGCTTGATTAATATTGATGATATGGGTAGTACAAGAGTAGATCTACCACGAGATCAGAGAGGCTAAACCCTAGAAGCTAGCCTATGGTATGATTGTTGTTCGTCCTACGGACTAAAACTCTTTGGTTTATATAGACATCGGAGAGGGCTAGGGTTACACAGAGTCGGTTACAATGGTAGGAGATCTACATATCCATATCGCCAAGCTTGCCTTCCACGCCAAGGAAAGTCCCTTCCGGACACGGGACGAAGTCTTCAATCTTGTATCTTCATAGTCCAGGAGTCCGGCCGAAGGTATAGTCCGGCCATCCGGACACCCCCTAATCCAGGACTCCCTTAGGCATAGCACGGTGTTCATCTGTAAAAGAGAGGAACTTAGTTGAAGAAAGATCATGCCGAACATAAGTTATACTAAATAAAAAAAGTATAAATCGAAATGGGTAAAATTAAGCTTTATTGTCTCTTGTTTTATATGCGCGGAGCCCCTAGTACAGGGGTATATGGCTATTAAGCCTTTATCAGTTGTATGTTTATGCCGGACTCGTCTAGCCGTGTCCGTGGTCTTGACGACCTGTTTAGGTGCTTTGGCTGGTGAAGCCGCTTTATTGTGGGGCTGTCAAGGCAGCCGCACTGTCTTCCGCGCGGGAGGAACACTCAATGTTTTCCCTTTAATGAGATGATGCCTCGTGGACCGGGCATCTTAAGCGTAAGAGATGCATAATGCAGTATTGCGTTAAAGCGGGCGAAAGCTTCGCGTCCAAACAGTGCTTGATAGCTACTTGAGAATGGGGCGATGTGAAAAGTTAGCTGTTCGCGACGGAAGTTATCGGGGGAGCCGAACATAACTTCTAGCCGAAGAGAACCCATGCAACGGGCATCCGGGCCTGGCATTACCCCTTGAAAGGAGGTTTTGCTATGGCGAATTTTTGTTGGGTCTATCCCCATGTTGCGGATTGTGTCTTGGTATAACAGGTTTAGACCACTGCCGCCGTCCATCAGGACATTTGTAAAGTGGAGTCGCCAATTATTGGATCTAATACCAAGGCAGTCCAGCCTGCGATTCGGATACTTCTAGAGTAATCCTGATGGTCGAAGGTGATTGGTTTTAACAACCATTGGCGAGACTCCTTTGGGATAGGTCGTATGGCGCGTATCTCTGTTGGCGCCATTCTGTTCGTCACGTGAAGTAAGTTTACTGTTTTGACTTCTTGTGGGAAATCCTTTTGTTTCCTGGTGCTCTACTTGTGGGGTTCGTCATCATCCTCACTTGGTGCGTCGAGCCCCTTGTGTTCGGCATTGAGTTTGCCGGATTGCTTGAAAACACAACAATCTCTGTAGGTATGGTTCGCAGGCTTCCCGGGAATACTGTGTATTTGACATATCTTGTCCAAGATTTTGTTTAAGTTGGATAGCTCGTCCCTGTTATCCTTGAGGGGCGGCTTTCGCTGATTCTGCCACGAGCTTTTGAATCCGGCGTTGACAGCCGTGCTCTTTGGGTTGTTTCTCTTATTCTGGCGCTGGTCGTTGCTGCGTCGGGGTTTTCTGTTTCCATCCCTAACTTCGGATGTACCTGGGTCGCTGGTGCTACATCTTGCCAACCAGATGTCCTCTCCTGTGCAAAAGCGGGTCATGAGGCTTGTTAATGCGGCCATTGTTCTTGGCTTTTCTTGTCCGAGGTGTCTGGCGAGCCATTCGTCTCGAACGTTATGCTTAAAAGCTGCTAGGGCTTCGGCGTCCGGACAGTCGACTATCTGATTCTTTTTAGTAAGAAATTTGTTCCAGAATTTCCGGGCTGACTCTCCGGGCTGTTGAGTTATGTGACTGAGATCGTCTGCATCCAGAGGGCGGACATAGGTCCCTTGACAATTTTCCCGGAAAGCATCGTCAAGCTCTTCCCAACTTCCAATGGTGTTTTCGGGAAGGCTTTTGAGCCAATGCCGGGCTGGCCCTTGAAGCTTGAGGGGTAAGTATTTTATGGCGTGGAGGTCATCTCCTCTGGCCATGTGTATGTGGAGGATATAATCCTCGATCCAGACCCCAGGGTCTGTTGTTCCGTCGTATGCCTCTATGTTTACGGGCTTGAATCCCGCTGGAAATTCATGGTCCAGCACCTCATCGGTGAAACATAGGGGGTGTGCGGCACCCCTGTATTTGGGTGTGCCGTGATGTTCGGATATTTGTTGTGTTGCATTGCTTACTAGAGCTTGCTTTCTTGGCCCGTAGATAGATCTGGCTGGGCCATCTTTTCGATACGGATCCTTTGGTGGATCGCGTGCCGGCTTGTGTGCGGCGCCCCTTGCCGCTCCATGCTGGCCATGCGGTCGTCTATCCGATCGGGTGGCTTTCCTATTTTTTGACTACGGGGGCTCTAAGGCCTCCTTGTCAAATTCAGGAAGTAGCTTTCGCTTTGGATAGCTTTTTGTGCTGCGACTGCCGCCATATTTGTCCACAGTGCTGCGTACTTTGCTCCGTCTGATTCTGAGTGCATCTTCCGCAGTTTTTAGCTTCCGCTTCTGCTTTTTCAGGCTACGCGCAGTGGCGATGAGCCTTTTATGGAGGTTCTTCTGCTCCATGAGCTTATCCGGCGTAAGGTCGTCCAGACTATTGTTTTCGCCGGGGACGAGGTGTTCGGTTTGTTTATCCAAGTTGCCCTGTTCGGACGGCTGCTCAAAGGCATGTTCGTCGTCCGCCGGCTCGTCCTGCTCTATGGCTGGGTCTGTATGGCTGCTGTCTCTATCGAGGCGGGGCTTGGAGCGGCCCTTACGTTGCTGTTTGATTGCTTTTCGAGTGAACGATCCCTCATTGCATCCCTGTGTTCCTCGTCGTCGCTTCCTTTGGGTGTGTCCACCATGTATACATCATGAGACGAGGTGGTTGTCCACTGCCTTATAGGCGTTTGTTCATGTTCATCTCCTTCATCGTCGTACATACCGTCAATGTCTTTGGAGTCGAAGTCGAGCACGTCGTTTAAATTATCGACAGTGGCTACGAAGTGGGTGGTGGGTGGGCATCGAATTTCTTCATCGTCCACATCCCAATCCTGCTGGTCATAGTCCAGCCAGGACTCTCCTGACAAAGAGAGGGACCTGAGTGAATTCAGGATGTCACTGAAGGGCGAGTGCTGAAAGATGTCTGCGGCAGTGAACTCCATGATCGGCGCCCAATCGGATTCGATCGGCAGGGGCGCGGAGGGCTCGGAGTCCGGAGAGGAGTCCGGCACCTTGGAGTCACGAGCTTCGTAGAGGACAAGGCTGGTGTTCGGCTTGATCACCGTAGAGATTGCAGCCCCCGAGGCGGTGTCTAACCACCCATCCTTGATTGGTGTGATCGGCTCCGAGCTAGGGGTCGGAGCGGACATAGGTGCGGCCTCCAGGGCACTGTTTGGCGGTAGAGCCAGATCATGCCCATCGTGACAGTGTGGTGCGCTCGGCTGTGGCTCGAATCCGTCGAAGATTGAGTCTCCACGGATGTCGGCCGTGTAGTTCAAACTTCCAAATCTGACCTGATGGCCAGGGGCGTAGCTTTCGATCTACTTTAGATGACCAAGCGAATTGGCCCGCAGTGCAAAGCCGCCGAAATGAAGATCTGTCTGGGGAGAAAATTCTCACCCTGGATCGCATCGCAGTTGATGATCGGAGAAGCCATCGGGCCTAAAAGTGACAACATAGAGGAACTCTCAATGAAAGCACCAATGTCAGTGTCAAAACCGGCGGATCTCGGGTAGGGGGTCCCGAACTGTGCGTCTAGGCGGATGGTAATAGGAGACAAGGGACACGATGTTTTTACCCAGGTTCGGGCCCTCTCGATGGAGTTAAAACCCTACTCCTGCTTGATTAATATTGATGACATGGGTAGTACAAGAGTAGATCTACCACGAGATCAAGGAGGCTAAACCCTAGAAGCTAGCCTATGGAATGATTGTTGTTCGTCCTACGGACTAAAACCCTCCGGTTTATATAGACACCAGAGAGGGCTAGGGTTACACAGAGTCGGTTACAATGGTAGGAGATGTACATATCCATATCGCCAAGCTTGCCTTCCACGCCAAGGAAAGTCCCTTCCGGACACGGGGCGAAGTCTTCAATCTTGTGTCTTCATAGTCCAGGAGTCCGACCGAAGGTATAGTCCGGCTGTCCGGACACCCCCTAATCTAGGACTCCCTCAAGGACCCTCTCTCCGGACTGCGCCGCGACGGCCGCCGACTGCGGCGACAAGTGGCTACCCAGGGTCAAGCCCCTGGCGAAATCTAAGTGTCCGGGCACCATAGCACTTCGTGGTATGTTTTATTACACTGCCTCTGTTCATGCTGAACATAATTATGCAGTCCGTCCCGAGCTCATCTCGACGTACCCTCGTCGAGTGGCTCTCTAACTCGCCGGATATGAACAGCGGTTCTCTCCCGACCGCTACCACCCCTCGCCCTACGGACAACGCCGAGGTGTTGTCTCAAAAGGCACCGAGCCAAGGGGAGGTGGTTCTGGGGGCGCCTCAAGGTGACTTCTCGGACCGTGGGTACCAAGGGAGCGAGGCCCCTACGGGCTCCGAGGTTGGCCCCCAGCCGGACACTGCACCGGAACCTTCGATGGTTCCAGACTCCGGCAGGCGGTCCCCCATTAAGGGGGGCCAACCATCCGTGCCGTTGTCCTCTGTCCAACCAGAGGCACTGAACAACTTGCTGGAAGCGCTTCACAACGCTTCCATCGATGAAGAGCACACACTATTATGAGTGCGGTGGTCGAGAAGGTTCAGTCCGCCAAAAACGGACTGACCGAAGCTTGTGCCAACCTCCTAACAGGCTTTGAGGTAAGCAATCAAAATATAAGAAAATATTACCACATAGATAGTAGCCCCTGATGCTCTGTTCGGCATTCGCGAGGAAAAGCCGAATAGAGGATCAAATGATAACTCAGGAGTCTAATTAGAGTATGTCTATGTGTATGTACAGGCTCCACTGCTGGCCGCTGCCGCACGTACTGCGGAGGTCTCTGCGCTGAAGCAGGACCTGAAGCGGTCCGAGGACGAGCTCGGCCTTACCAAGAGGCAGCTCGAAGAGAGCAAAGGTAAGAAATACCCCTGTCTATATAGTTAAAAAGACGTTCGGGAGTAAAGTAATAGGATCATCATGGATTTGTCAGGGGCCATGACCGAGGTGGCGACCCTGAGGAAGGCGTTGTCCGAGGCCGAAGAAAAAGCGGCCAAAGAATGCATTGAACGGGAGAAACAAGAAGCCCGAGTAGGCGAGGTGCAGCAAGAGCTCGAGGCTGTTGCCAAAAAGCACGAGTCCTTGGAGCTTGACTCCAAGACGCAAGAGTCCGAGCTCGCGTAGGTGCTTGAAAGCGTCCGGAGCACCAAGGCCGAAGCCCACAAGGCCCTCCAGGAGATTGACGCGGTGAAGAAGATAGCAGTGGGTAAGGCATTCATTATGCAAAGCTAGCACGTGAAGGAGACTTTCCTTTTTCTTATCCGAGTTCGGAGCTCTCCAGGAGCGTTTGCAAATCTTCCTCGCAGTGTACTGGATGCCGCGGAGTTTTACCGGGCTGAGGAGGGGAGCTCAACGGAGAAGTTGTTCTAGTCTCAGTATACTGGGACCGAACACCCCGTGCCCTTGAGCGACCAGCTGAAGCAGTTGGTCGAACTTCACAAGGCGGCCGAACAGGCCATGAGGGGCCTTATAGTTCGGATGTGACCTGGCGAGCCCCTGTCCGGCAGCTACTTCGGTGTAGTGAGGCGGCTTGTGGAAGCATGCCCACGGCTTGAAGTCATCAAGCGGGCCGTCTGCATCGAGGGTGCATGCAGGGCTTTTGCCCGGGCAAAGGTGCACTGGGCGAAGCTGGACGCCGTGAAGCTGGTGAAGGAGGGGCCGCCGCAGGGCAAGGACCATCGCTACCCCGAGAATTACTATGAGAGTGTCATGAAGGGTTCCCTCTTAGTGGCAGATGAGTGTGCCAAGGATGTAATTTCTGAATGAACATGCTCATGTGATCCTGTAATATGAAACGAGTTCATTTGCGCCATGCGACGCTTTCTTAATTTAAAATATTACCTTTTGTGCGGACGTTTATAAAATCTGACAGTTTGCCAGTCGTCGGCTTCTATCCCCATGTAACTAGTACTGGGGTGTTCGGGATAAACCTGAACACTCTTTTACCCCAATTTTGGGTCCTTCAAGGGAGGTGTTCTGCGCAATGAACCAGGCAATCGGACTATAATGCTTTATCACTCTCACTTTGCCATAGAAGTCTATGATTTTAAATTTTTGGTGAAGCCCCTGGTATTCGGAGGGCCGAATTTGGGGCGCTATACACACCTAAGCCGGACAAGGCCGACTACTCGCCCGAAGCGGAAAAAGTCTTTAAGGACTTGAGACCTCTCGAATAGCGACCAGTCTCTCGCCTTATCACGACAGTAAGTTTTTGCCTTTCTCTACTGAGGTGCTCATCCGGAAGAATCGGGACACAATCACAGTAGTTCTCCCACCGCTACCTTAGCCGATATAGTGGAACGTAAGGTACCAAAGCATGGGAGCCGGGCAACCCAACATTTGACCAAAGACATGATTCGGAGCTGATTCATATAATGCTATAAGTTTGGGGTGCCGCACTATCGAAAGTGTTCGGACTTCTTGCGCCGTATTATGGGGTAAACGAGGACCCCTAGCGAACTGACCGTACCCGCACATGCGGGTGCGGATTGTCGTAAATGAACATATAAGAGAAAGAGAAAAACTTAAATAATGCAATGACAGATTAATGATATGCATTGTTATTTAAATGATACGTCGAAGAATACTTGGTACAAGTAGTGCAATAAGCATAAAGTAGGACAATTCAAAATGTCCTATCCCAGGGCAAGCTACGCATAAATAGTGAAAAGCGGGTATATCAATTATTACTAGAGACCACCTGGCGGTTCCTGTGTTCATCTTAGCTTCTTGCCGCCTTGCTTGTTGCTTCCGGAATGTGTCCGGCAATCGTACTGCTGGAAAGGGCTTCCAGAGAGTTAGGCCCTGAAAGAGAAAAGGAATGTCAAAGGTATACAGCCCCTAGTGTGGTTAAGCCACAATGCGGGGCGTGTCCTGATCGTGCCCCCGCCTATGTCCATGGTATTTTCAATGCATAGTTATGTACACGCGGCACGGATTTCGTCGCTTCACTGGGACTGGGATGGGGGCCGAATTTCTAGGCGAGCTTTGATCATGCCAGGCGATCCTGTTGCAGCTTGTTCCGAACTCACTTGAAGGTGTCCGGGGACCGTGACGCCGAATGAGTGGTCTGCCTGAACAGGCTGGTTTGTGCTTCTGCTGCAAGGGCCGCAGTGTGCTCTTCTGTACGGAGCGAGTGTTCTGTGTTTCCATTTACTGTTATGACCCCACGAGGTCCTGGCATCTTGAGCTTGAGGTATGCATAATGCGGCACTACATTGAATTTTGCAAATGCTGTCCGTCCGAGCAGTGCATGATAGCCACTACGAAACGGGACGATGTCGAAGATTAACTCTTCGCTTCGGAAGTTATCCGGTGATCCGAAGACCACTTCCAAGGTGATTGAGCCTGTGCAATGGTCCTCTACACCTAGGATGACGCCTTTAAAGGTGGTTTTGCTGGGTTTGATCCTCGAGGGATCGATACCCATTTTTCGCACTATATCCTGATAAAGCAGGTTCAGGCTGCCGCCGCCGTCCATAAGGACTCGAGTGAGGTGAAATCCATCAATGATGGGGTCTAGGACTAGTGCGGTGGATCCGCCATGACGAATGCTAGTGGGGTGGTACCTGTGATCGAAGATGATCGGACAAGCAGACCATGGGTTGAACTTTGGGGCGATGGGCTCCATCGCATAGACGTCCCTTAGTGCACTCTTCCACTCCCTCTTGGGATTGTGGGTTGCGTATATCATGTTCACCGTCTTCACTTGTGGGGGAAACCCCTTCTGTCCTCCTGTGTTCGGCGGCCGGGGCTCCTCCTCGTCATCGCTATGCAGCCCCTTAACCTTGTTCTCGGCATTTAACTTGCAGACCTACTTGAACACCCAGCCTTCTCTGTTGGTACGATTGGCTGGCTTGTCGGGGGTGCCGTGGATTTGACACGAGTGATCCAGTATGCGATCCAGACTGGACGGAGCCAGAGTATTTCTTTTAAATGGCTTTTTCCGATGACCGGATCTAGAGCCTCTAAATTCGGCATTGACTGCCGTATCTTCGGTGTTATCGCCGTTATTGCGGCGCTTTGGTCTGTTACGACGCTGCATACCGTTAACATCTTTGGTATCCGAGGTATCCGTATTCCTTGATGTGTTGTTGCTGCGAGCCAGCCAGCTATCCTCGCCCGCGCAAAAGCGGGTCATGAGTGTTGTGAGGGCTGTCATGGACTTCGGCTTTTCCTGGCCGAGGTGGCGGGTGATACATCCATTTTTCATGATGCTTTTATATCAATATTTATTGCATTATGGGTTGTTATTACACATTATGTCACAATACTTATGCCTATTCTCTCTTATTTTACAAGGTTTACATAAAGAGGAAGAATGCCGACAGCTGGGATTCTGGGCTGGAAAAGGAGCAAATATTAGAGACCTATTCTGCACAAGTCCAAAAGTCCTGAAAATTCATGGAAGATGTTTTCCAAATATATAAAAAATACTGAGAGCAAGAACTTCACCAGGGGGCCACACCCTTCCCACGAGGGTGGGGGGCGCGCCCTACCCCCAGGGCGCGCCCCCTACCTCATGGGCCCCCTAGTGGCCCTCCGGTGGCCATCTTCTGCTATATGGAGCCTTTCGATGGGAACAAATGTATCAAAAAAGCCATCTTCTCGGACGAAACTCCGCCGCCATGAGGCGGAACCTTGGCGGAACCAATCTAGGGCTCTGGCGGAGCTGTTCTGCCGGGGAAACTTCCCTCCCGGAGGGGGAAATCATCGCCATCATAATCACCAACGCTCCTCTCATCGGGAGAGGGCAATCTCCATCAACATCTTCATCAGCACCATCTCCTCTCAAAACCCTAGTTCATCTCTTGTATCCAATTCTTGTCTTCAAGTCCGCGATTAGTGCTAGTAGGTTGCTAGTAGTGTTAATTACTCCTTGTAGTTGATGCTAGTTGGTTTAATTGGTGGAAGAGCATATGTTCCGATCCAATATGCATATTAATACCCCTCTGATTATGAACATGTTTATGCTTTGTGAGTAGTTACTTTTGTTCCCGAGGACATGGGAGAAGTCTTGCTATTAGTAGTCATGTGAATTTGATATTCGTTCGATATTTTGATGAGATGTATGTCGTCTCCCCTCTAGTGGTGTTATGTGAACGTCGACTACATGACACTTCACCATTATTTGGGCCTAGATGAAGGCATTGGGGAGTAATAAGTAGATGATGGGTTGCTAGAGTGACAGAAGCTTAAACCCTAGTTTATGCATTGCTTCGTAAGGGGCTGATTTGGATCCATATGTTTCATGCGATGGTTAGGTTTACCTTAATACTTTTGTTGTAGTTGCGGATGCTTGCAATAGAGGTTAATCATAAGTGGGATGCATGTCCAAGTAAGGGCAGCATCCAAACACTGGTCCACCCACATACCAAATTATCAAAGTACCGAACGCGTATGATATGAACGTGATGAAAACTAGCTTGACGATATTCCCATGTGTCCTCGGGAGCACTTTACATCTTATAAGAGTTTGTGCAGGCTTGTCCTTTGCTACAAAAACTAGCTTGACGATATGCTCGTTACAAATTATCTTATCATAAAACTATCTGTTACCACTTATTTCAGTACTTGCAGAGAATACCTTGCTGGAAACTGCTTATCATTTCCTTCTGCTCCTCGTTGGGTTCGACACTCTTACTTATCGAAAGGACTACGATAGATCCCCTATACTTGTGGGTCATCAAGACTCTTTTATGGCGCCGTTGCCGGGGAGTGAAGTGCCTTTCGTAGGTGGAATTTGGTAAGGAAAAATTTATATAGTGTGCTGAAATTTACTGTCACTTGTTACTATGGAAAGTAATCCTCTGAGGGGCTTGTTCAGGGTATCTTCAGCCCGACCAGTAGAGCAAAGAGTTGCTCCTCGACCTACTGAACCTACTGAAAATGAAAATGAAAATGAAAATGCTTGCTTTGAAGTTCCTTCAGGTATGATAGAAAAACTGCTAGCTAATCCTTTTTTAGGAGATGGAACAAAACATCCTAATGAACATTTGATATATGTGGATGAAGTTTGTGGATTATTTAAGCTTGCTGGTGTACCCGGAGATGTTGTTAAGAAGAAGGTCTTCACCTTATCTTTGAGGGGAGATGCATCGACATGGTATAGGCTATGTGATGATATGAGGTCTTGGAATTACAAACGATTGAAATTGGAATTTCATAAAAAGTTTTATCCTATGCACCTGTTTCATCGTGATCACAATTATATATATAATTTTTGGCCTTGCAAAGGAGAAAGCATCGCTCAAGCTTGGGGGAGGCTCAAATCAATGTTATATTCATGCCCCAATCATGAGCTCTCAAGAGAAATGGTTATTCAAAAATTTTATGCTCGGCTTTCTGGTAACAATCGCACCATGCTTGATACTTCTTGTGCTGGCTCTTTTATGATGAAGACTATTTAATTCAAATGGGATTTATTGGAAAGAATTAAACGCAACTCTGAAGATTGGGACCTCGACAATGGTAAGGAGTTAGGTATGACACCTAGTTTTGATTGTGTTAAATCTTTTATGGATACCGATATTTTTCGTAAATTTAGCACTAAATATGGACTTGACTCTGAGATAGTAGCTTCTTTCTGTGAATCTTTTGCTGCTTATGTTGATCTCCCCAAGGAGAAGTGGTTTAAATATCATCCTCCCATAGAAGTAAAAGTAGCTACACCTATTAAAGTTGAAGAAAAGACTATCACTTATAATGATCTTATTGTTCCTACTTCTTATGTTGAGAAACCACCTTTCCCTGTTAGGATAAAGGATCATGCTAAAGCTTCAACTGTGGTTCGTAAAAGCAATATTAAAACATATACACCTCCTGAGCAAGTTAAAGTTGAACCTAATATTGCTATTGTTAAAGATCTCTTGTCTGATAATATAGATGGGCATGTTATTTATTTCTGTGATGAAACTGCTAGAGTTTCTAAACCCCGTGATAAAGATAAACCTAAACCTGTGGTAGGCATGCCTGTTATTTCTGTTAAAATAGGAGGTCATTGTTATCATGGCTTTTGTGATATGGGTGCTAGTGCTAGTGCAATACCTTATTCCTTATACCAAGAAGTTATGCATGATATTGCACCTGCCGAGATGGAAGATATTGATGTCACAATTAAACTTGCCAATAAAGATACTATTTCACCAATGGGAATTGTTAGAGATGTTGAAGTCTTGTGTGGGAAAACTAAATATCCTGCTGATTTTCTTGTTCTTGGTTCCCCACAAGATAACTTTTGTCCCATTATATTTGGTAGACTCTTCTTAAATACTATTAATGCTACCATAGATTGCAAAAGAGATGTTGTTACTATCGGTTTAGATGATATGACTCATGAATTTAATTTTTCTAAATTTAGTAGACAACACCGTGAAGAAGAATTACCTAGTAAGGATGAAATTATTGGTCTTGCTTCTATTGCCGTACCTCCTAGTGATCCTTTAGAACAATATTTGCTAGACCATAAAAATGTTACGTTTATGGATGAAAGAAGGGAATTAGATGAAGTATTCTTTAAACAGGAGCCTATTCTGAAAAACAATTTCCCTGTTGAAATCCTAGGGGATCCTCATCCACCCAAGGGTGATCCCGTGTTTGAGCTTAAACCGTTACCTGATACTCTTAAATATGTTTATCTTGATGAGAAAAAGGATATATCCTGTTATTATTAGTGCTAACCTTTCAGAACATGAAGAAGAGAGATTATTGAAAACTCTGAAGAAGCACCATGCTGCTATTGGGTATACTCTTGATGATCTTAAGGGCATTAGTCCCACTCTATGTCAACATAAAATTAATTTGGAAGAAGATGCTAAACCAGTTCGTGATCATCAACGCCGACTGAATCCTAAAATGAAAGAAGTGGTAAGAAAGGAGATACTAACGCTCCTTGAGGCAGGTATAATTTATCCCGTTGCTGATAGTCAGTGGGTAAGCCCTGTCCATTCTGTCCCTAAGAATGGAGGTATTACTATTGTTCCTAATGATAAAGATGAATTGATTCCTCAAAGAATTATCACAGGTTATAGGATGGTAATTGATTTCCACAAATTAAATAAGGCTACTAAAAAAGATCATTACCCCTTACCTTTTATCGATCAAATGCTAGAAAGATTATCCAAACATACATATTTTTGCTTTCTAGATGGTTATTCTGGTTTCTCTCAAATACCGGTGTCACCCAAAGATCAATCAAAGACTACTTTTACATGCCCTTTTGGTACTTTTGCTTATAGACGTATGCCTTTTGGTTTATGTAATGCACCTGCTACCTTTCAAAGATGCATGATGGCTATATTCTCCGACTTTTGTGAAAAGATTTGTGAGGTTTTCATGGACGACTTTTCCGTCTATGGATCTTCTTTTGATGATTGCTTGAGCAACCTTGATCGAGTTTTGCAAAGATGTGAAGAAACTAACCTTGTCTTTAATTGGGAAAAGTGCCACTTCATGGTTAATGAAGGTATTGTCTTGGGGCATAAAGTTTCTGAAAGAGGTATTGAAGTTGATAAAGCCAAGGTTGATGCTATTGAAAAGATGCCATGTCCCAAGGACATTAAAGGTCACTACTAGGAAAAGGCCTACTTGTGCGCCCTTAGTATACCAGATACTAATGGCGCATCACATAGAAGTGCGCCATTAGTAACAAAAAAATTTTAATTTTTTTTTGAATTTTTTTCTTAATCTCACGTCACTATGGCTTAACCTTGGGTCAATATGCTTAATCTCAAGTCAAATCGCACTCTGTGGTGAAACTTCCCGAAAGGTCACCCATCCTCACACTACTCCAGCCCTAGCATGCTTAACTTCGCAATTCTATCCAACCCAAGCACCAGCTCACTTCACATGCACTTGTTGATATATCTATCATATCAATCCTATTAAACATTGTTGATGTCTTGGACTTTGTTCATGTACATGAGTATGATGAAAATTTTGAAAAAATATTTCAAACTTCCCGGTCATATTATGTATCATGTTTCGAAAAAAAATCGATTTTGTTTTCGAAACCAATTTTTTTTTCTGTTACTAGTGGCGCACCTAGCAAATGGTGCGCCACTAGTAAGTTTGAATTTTTTTTCCATTTTTTCCCTCTAGATCTTAAAAGCCCCGTAACTTTTTTTCTGTTAGGTTTTTGGGGATTTTGAAAATGTTTAACGGGGTTCCCCCAGTTAAATTTGGATGTAACTTTTCGAGTAGATGATTTTTCATATAAAAACTTTTTAATCCGAGTTCGTATGCAAAAGTTATGCCGATTTTACAAATTCCAGAGAGATTTTGCAAATAAAGTCGAAATTCATATTTGTAAATTTTCCCAACAAGTAGACCACATATCACATGGGAAACTTATTTTTTTTATTTTTTTGACATTTCCATCATTTTCTCCATTCTTACAGCGGAGGAGTGCAAGAGTAGTGAAAACACGCAGGCTCAGTGATTACATGGCCTACCTCACACTACAACTTGTTCTCCTATAAACCTTCTGCTTGGCATCTCCAAACTATTAACCTTGCGATTGGCTCTTCGCCTCTTCGGGAAGTCGAGCAATAATGGTACTGCAGTATATATCGTCCTGGCTATATGAGACCGAATGAATTGCTCCACGTCCACCACGTGGCAAGGGTTGAGGGGCGAGGGAGAGTGCGTACTATTACGTCTGTTTCAATATGGACTACATACAGAGCAAAATGAGTGAATCTACACTCTAAAATATGTTTATATACATTAGTGTTTGGAGTATGTACTAGTAGTTCATATTGAAATCTACTAAAGGACATATATTCATAACAAAATGATAATCTCTCTAACCAAGGTTGGGACAAGGAGTAAACGGAGGGAGTACTAGTAAAATTTTCTCCTCGTCCCGCGAGCCACCGCGCGCATGGGCGATGGAGTGGGCGTAAGGCGTAGTAAGCAAGCTTCACCTCATCCTGCGAGCCACCATGCCCGTGGGCGGGGGAGACGGCATACAAGCAAGCTTCTCCTCGTTCTGCGAGTTGACGAGACACATCAAAAGTACTCCAGTGTATAGAGCCTTGCCTCTAAGGTAGGCCCCACATGGTTTGCCTCTTTTTTAACATAACACGTCAAGTTGCAATTTGTTTGTTCACCCGTGGTAGATGATCCTCCCTCCATCTAGTGGAAAACCAGTACACATGTCAAATCACCACGTGGGCTGCCTTTTCATACAGAAATGAGCTCCACCGTGTACCCGCGCGGGTGTGGTTGGGAAAGAGACGGGAGTATGTGCGCCGTGCGTGCACCTCTTCTCTTCGTGCACGTCCCCCACCTACGTGGGTGTGTGTGAGAGATACAAACCTAGACAGATGGATTGCGCGTTCGTGAGTGTTTTTTGTTTTGGGGGGGGGAGGTTGATTTTGTGAATGTATTTGTGGGAATATGTGTCGATGACATCTCAAACAAAATTTTGCATGCAATGTGTGTGAAATGGAGGCCTATCCATATCATATATAGAGTGTCGGGCGATCCACGAGAAGAGAGGGAGGGGTCATATATATCGATAGAGTCGAAGAGAGGATCAAGTGGGTGGGTGCGAGATCGATGAAGAGAGCCATTGAAATTGTGTGTGTGTGTGCAAGTCAAAGATATAGGGCAACTGACCTAGCTACTGGAACATCAGAGGGCACAGGTCAAGTTTGTGTGTGGCAGGGAGACATGACTAGAGCGCTCGATGTATCGGTGTGTGTGTGGGGGGGAGGGGGTGGGGGGGGAGTGGTAGGCAGATGCCTAACTATAGAGGTAGAACAACTCGTATATGTGTTGAGAAGGAGAGACCCAGCTATGTCTTGAGGGAGATTGGTCGACATCCATACATAATTGAAGGATGGGAAATAGGATGGGACAGAGAGAGGAGAGGAGAGGAGAGAGAGAGAGAGAGAGAGAGAGAGACAGAGAGGGAAGGAGAGGGGTAGAGTGCTGGATGGGTGATGGAGTTGCTTCTCGAAGATGGTGGGAGAGGCCTACTAGACAAACTGAGGGTGGAACTGCGATATTATCAATAAGAGTGGGGATGTGTTTTTGTGTGTGCCTGTGCGTGATAGATCTATCGGGACACATCCATGGATGATGAAGGGGAACCATGTGTTTGGTAAGAAAACCTAACTAGATCGGTAGATCAATTGTTGTTTGTTGGAGGAAGGGAGAGACATAACTAATGAGGTAGATCGATCAACGCGTGGGAAAAAATGAGTTATAAGGACCTAGCTAGCTATATGTATAGCGGGAGATCGGGCGGTGTATGTCCATTTATTAGAGGCAAATAAGGCCCGCGAGACGGATAGACAGAGAGAATGGAGCTAGGAGTTGGTGCGAGAGGCCCAGCTAATAGCTAGATAGGGGGAGGAGTGTGCGGTTGTGAGATCGATGAAAAGAGGGGCGAGAGTTTACACGTGTGTGGGACCGTATGAGAGACACGAGGCAAGGACACATAAAGGAGGAGATTGAAGGTGCGTGTGTATGTTGTAGGCAGACATTGCTGGAGAGGTTTATCGATCGGTGTGTGTCGGAAAGGAGTTGTGGACACTATGGGAGAACGGCCTAAAAAATGAATGTGCGCTGAGGGAGTCCTGGATTAGGGGGTCTCCGGACAGCCGAACTATATCCTTTGGCCGGACTATTGGACTATGAAGATACGAGATTGAAGACTTCGTCCCGTGCCGGGATGGGACTCTACTTGGCGTGGAAGGCAAGCTAGGCAATACGGATATGTATATCTCCTCCTTTGTAACCGACCTTGTGTAATCCTAGCCCCCTCCTTCGATCATCGCTAGCGATGCAGTCCAGGGTGAGGCTTTCCTCCCCGGACGAATCTTCGCATTCGGTGGCTTCGCACTATGGGCCAATTCGCTTGGCCATCTGGAGTAGATCGAAAGCTACGCCCCTGGCCATCAGGTCAGATTCGGAAACTTGAACTACACATCCCACATCCGCGGAGACTTGTTCTTCAACGGATTCGAGCCCATGCCGGACACGCCGCACAGTCGCGACGAGCAAGACGTAACTCTGCCGTCGGACAATGTTCGGGAGATCGCATCCGCAGCTACTCCGGCCGTTAATCCGGAGCAAGTCGCGCCATCCAAGAGTGGAGGGATAGACCCCTCCATGGAGGCCGCACTCTTAGTGGCGATAGAGCCAGATACTGACTTCACCTCTTTCGAGAGCCACATCACCGAACCACTGGATTTATCCCCGGCCACGGACTCCGAGCCGCCTACATCCGTGCCTGTCGAACCCGACGGGGCGCCGATAATGGAGTTCACCTCCGCGGATATCTTTCAGCACTCACCTTTCGGAGATGTGCCAAATTCATTAAGGTCTCTCTCCTTGTCAGGAGAACATTGGCTGAACTATGTCCAGCTAGAATGGGATGCGAACGACGAAGAAATTCGCTGCCCACCCACCACCCACTTAGTAGCCATTGTAGATAACTTAACCGACATGCTCGACTTCGACTCCGAAGACATCGACGGTATGGACGACGATGCAGGAGACGAACAGGAACCACCGCCCACAGGGCGCTGGACCGCCACTTCATCACATGACATATACATGGTGGATACACCCAGAGAGGGCAATGGCAAAGAGACAGCGGAGGATGCCCCCTCCAGGAAACCCAGGCACCGACATCAGCGGCGCCGCTCTAAGTCCCGCCATAGCAAAAAACAGCGATAACAGCGCAAGAGGAAATAACAGTCCAGTCGACTCTGGAGGAAACGACGACTGCACTACCCCGGTGGCAGAGCACGATCAAGATGCAAACTGCAAACATAGTACGGATCCGATGTCCGAACATGCCGCCGCCAAGGATAAGCCTCATCAAACCCCGCCTGGGGAAGAGAACAGTCCGGATGAAGATGCACACATCATCCTGGAAACGCACTTGGAGCAAGAAAACCTCCATAGAAGGCTTATGGCCACAGCGAGGATCCTGAAGAAACAGAAGCAAAGGCTCAAGGTCGCACAAGATACGCTCAACAGCAAGTGGAACAAGTAACAAAGTATGGTGGAAGTTACCATAAAAATAGCTATCCAAAGCGCAAGCTATTACCGGAATTCGACGATGAGGCCTTAGAGCCCATACAGCCGAAGAGTGATACAGCCAACCGGCCGGATCCACCACCTTGTGAACGCGATAGAGCGGCTAACAAAGTCGCGCATAAGTTAACACACGATCTACGTGAGAACTTGCGTCAAAAACACGGCGCAACCAGATCCATCTATGGATCTAGGAAGCGTGCTACGGTACAAAACCAACACCGAATACTACAACCGTCCGAACACCATGGCGCATCCCAATACAGGGGTGCTGCACACCCCTTATGTTTCACCGATGAGGTGCTGGATCATGAATTCCCAGCGGGATTCAAACCGGTGAACTTAGAGGCGTACGACGAAACCACATACCCTGGAGTCTAGATAGAGGACTTCATCCTCCATATTCATATGGCTCGTGGAGACGATCTCCATGCCATTAAATACTTTCCCCTCAAGCTTAAAGGGCCAGCTCAGCACTGGCTGAAAAGCCTCCCCGAAAACTCAATTGGAAGTTGGGAGGAGCTCGAGGACGCTTTTCGGGCCAGTTTTCAAGGGACTTATGTCCGACCTCCGGATGCAGACGATTTAAGTCATATAATCCAATAGTCCGGAGAGTCCGCCCGAAATCTTTGGAACATGTTCCTCACCAAGAAGAACCAAATTGTCGACTGTCCGGACGCCGAAGCCTTAGTAGCTTTTAAACACAGCGTCCGAGACGAATGGCTCGCCAGACACCTCGGTCAAGAAAAACCAAGAACAATGGCAGCCCTAACAAGCCTCATGACCCGCTTTTGTGTGGGCGAGGACAACTGGTTGGCCCATAGCAGCACCAGCGACCCAAGCACATCTGAAGTCGGCGATGGCAATGGTAAACCACGACGCAACAAAAACAAGCGTCGAAATAAAGAAGGTAGCCTAGATAACACGGTGGTAAACGCCGGATTCAGGGGCTCCCGACCAGGTCAGCGGAAAAAGCCTTTCAAAGGCAGCAGAGAAGGACAATCTGGCCTAAACAAAATTCTTGACAAACTCTGTCAGATTCACGGCACCCCAGACAAACCTGCAAATCATACCCATAGAGAATGTTGGATCTTCAAGCAGGCCGGTAAGCTAAACGCCGAACACAAATGGGAAGAGACACCAAGCAAAGATGAGGATGAGCCTCGCCAGCAAAGTGCCGGAGGACAGAAAAAGTTCCCACCAGAGGTTAAAATAGTAAACATGATCCATGTGACAAAGAGGAGAAGCAAGCATGCACTCCGAGGCACACGCGCCATAGAGCCCGTCACCCCTAGGTTCAACCCCTGGTTGACCTGCCCGATCACTTTTGATCATAGGGATCACGAGAAAAATATCTGGCACGAAGGACTGACGGCCTTGGTGTTAGACCCAATAATAAATGGGTACCATTTCACAAGAGTCCTCATGGATGGCGGCAGTGATCTAAATCTGATATATCAGGACACAGTTCGCAAAATGGGGATAGACCCGACACAAGTAAGCCATAGTAATACTACCTTCAAGGGAGTAATACCAGGCCAAGAGGCCCGCTGTACGAGCTCTCTACTACTAGAGGTGGTATTCGGTTCTCCTGATAACTTCCGAAGCGAAAGGTTAACTTTTCACATCGCCCCATTCCGAAGTGGCTATCAAGCACTACTCGGAAGAACGGCTTTCGCTCGTTTTAATGCAATACCGCATTATGCTATTCTCAAGCTTAAGATGCCCAGTCCACGTGGCATCATCTCAGTTAGCGGAAATACCGAACGTTTCCCACATACGGAAGAAGATGCGGCGGCTCTAGCAGCCGCAAACTAGACGGCCTCACCAACCAGATAAATGGTAGGTCGTCAAGGCCACGGACATGGTCAAACGAATCCGGCGTTCCATCATATATACACGAAATTGGTTTGTTGATCAAACCCTCATGAACAATACCAAGGGCTTCTCGCGTGTAATCATGGCCAGCCCGGCTCAACTTGGCTTCTCTTGAATTTTGATAGTTCATTGATAATAACCAACTCTTCTTTTTGGCACGACAACTTTCACCTAAGTTCTTTCCTTTTGCAGATGACAATCGTGCTACACCCGTCCAGGAGACGGCACAACGGAGACACGGGCGCAGACGTGCAGCAGGGACCCGCCCAAAGGTTTCTTTTTAGATTAAGACCATGCGTAAACCTTTTTTACTGTCTCTTGTTGCTCACATCCTCCGGGTACTCCACACAACCGAGAAGGATGCTGGCGTTATTGGCATGTGGCCACGTCAGGATTTTGCACATACCTGGACACATGGGGTTTCTTATTAAGGGCATTGTTTAGCCCGGTATATGTTATAAAGACCAAACACCTTAGGGAGTGTTCGGCGTCGCGAGTTTGGCCCTATATGCATTAGCTCCAAATCATGTCTTTGGTCACATGTTGGGTTTGCCCGGCTCCCATGTTTTGGTACCTTACGTTCTGTTATATCGGCTAAGGTAGCACTAGGAGAACTACTGCGATTGTGCCCTGGTTCATCCGGACGAGCACCTCAGTAGAGAAAGCCGAAAACTGACTGTCATGATATAGCGAGAGACTGGTCAACTACTCGATGACTCATCGGAATCTTCGGGATTCCTCCGCATTAACGAAGGGCCGTTTCCCGGTCATGTACGTACGTGCCCCGTATTCGGACGAGCGCAGAAGTACCAGGGGCTATATAGTAGCCCCACCGTCAAACTCCTATGGCTAAGTGAAAGTGTTAAAGCAATATAGTCCGATTGCCTCATTCGCTGTGCTATCACCTCCTTAACGGACCAAGACATTGGATCAAGTCTGGATATGGATTTTCTGCGAACACCCCCGCATTATATGCGTGGGGGCAGAAGCCGACGACTGCAAACTTTCAGGTTATATACATATATACATAAACGGCCGCACAGGAGGCATCATAGTACTTTTGGGTAAAAGTATAAATACAACCTTGATAATTCAGTAAAACATTGTTTTTACAATGGGAATACATGTCACTAGAACATAATATTCTTCGAGCACTGAGCCTCTATCGAACGAGCACCTTCAAGAACTTCTTCAAAGTAGTGCTCGACAACCACTCGGCCTACGGTCGAACCTTGTGTCGCAACAGCGGTGGCCTCCATCTCCACCCAGTATGTCTTGACACGGGTAAGGGCCATCCGCGCACCCTCTATGCATGCCGATCTCTTTACAGCATCGATGCATGGCACATCACCAAGGAATTGTTACACTAAACTAAATTAGCTATTCTGCCTTGGCCCTCCTGGCCACAGGTGATCCACAACGGACCTCATGGCAAGTCTGGACAACCTATGGAGCTCGGCCCACTCGGCCAATTGCTCATTCAACAGCAGCAGAAGGACTGGAGCATGAAACTGTGACCAGAACAACTTTTCCACTTCAGGACCTTTTTGATCCTTGAAGTACTCGGCCGCATCAGCAGCACTTGCAGCCAAATCCGTGTAGGCATCCGCAGAACTCCATAGCCGGTCCAGAGGAGCATACTTCGGATCTCCGAACTTAGTCCGCAACAAGAAGGGCTTCCCAGACACAATACCTACAGCTTGATTCAGCTCCTCCTTCATCGCTCTAATTTTGGAGCGAGCTTCCTTGGCAGCCACCAGGGCCTTCTCCAGGTCCGTCGCCTTCGCCTGGTTTTCTTCTTCAAGAAGCTGGTAACGGTCAGCGGCATCTTTTTACTCTACAACCAGCTTGGCTATTTTTTCCTTGCTCTCACAATGCGCGGCCTGTTCGGCCCTTAACTCTTCGGCCGCCTTTAGAGCGGCCGCATTGCTACTCCTTGCTTGCTCCTTGGCTCGGGCAAGCTCCGCATGAAGGGTCTCCACGGTGGCAGCTCCATCTGCAGTCACAACATATTAAAGATACTGGCATCATGCTACTCTTATTATGTGATGATCACCAGAGAAATCACTCACCCTGTGCCTCGTCAAGCCGCTTGTTGACAAGAACGATGTCGGCATCTGCCGCATCAAGTTGCCGATTTAGCTCGGCAAACCCATCAGTCCGGCTAGCCACCGGAGCTTCATTCACCTGCACATAAAGGCGGTCTGGTTATTACCTGGGACTATGATCCTCTGTTTGCCGCCGTTTTCAACGACAACCAGAGTCTCAGGGCCTACTATCTACATAGGGCACACCTAACGTGTGCGGTACTGTTAAAAACATACATTATTTCACGTACCTCGAGGCCTTTCAGCAGAGTCATAAAGGCTTCATGCAAACCGCTTTCAGCGGATGAAATCCTTTCAATTACCGTACCCATTAGCGTACGATGCGCTTCCGAGATGGTCGCTTGCCCCAGAGCACACTGTACGGACCCTTGCTGTCGCTCTCCTTAGGAGCCGGATATTGGGGATTCCGGGTAGCCAAAGGGTTATCCTATGGCCTTAGTGGATCCGGAGATACCCTTCACGACGACACTTCAAGGTCGCCCGCTTCCTGAAGCGGGGTGTCCGGGGGAGGCATTTCGCTCTCCATCATCTCCGGAAGAAGATGCCCCAAAGATGAACTTTGTCGAGAAGGGCTACGATCCGGACTACAATTTATAAGCATCGGTTATTGTCTTCGGAAGTAAGGTAGGATGTTTCCACTATTAATTAATTTTGATTACTTACATCTCGGTAGAGGGCCGATCCCCGTGCGGACATTGTGCGGCAAGAATACCCTCCGAGGCAGGACCCTCTGATGAAGATTTCTTCTCGCGTTTGGAAACTTTAGTTTCCGGATCTTCAGAGGTAGTCCTCTTCCTTCCCCAGGGAGAGAGAATGTCATATCCTTCCCTTTGATTGTCCTCCCTCACGGAGGTGCTCATTCCCCCGGCTAGAATAAGTAGCGAGTGAGGCCCGCTTTCGCCCTCTTTATTCCCCCCATCACCTTCCTCCGAGGGCACTGGATAAGGCGCCGGCTCGAGCATCTTGTCCAATACTGGATTTTCCAAGCCCTCAAGAAGGGGGGCAGAACACCTGATCATCATCGCCTTTGTTATCCACTCCTGGTCAAAAAGCGGCTCTTTAGAATGATGCCACGATAAATAAAAGGACAGTAGGTTCGACATGGGATTACTTACTTGGGCAGCGGGGCGGTTGCGGCTCAGACCCACGTCCTCGGTGGTGTCTGGGCACTCTATTTGGGGTCCGAAGAATGATTTGTGCATCTCTTCGAGCATTATGCCGAGGAAATGCTGAATAGCTCGCGGTCCTTCCGGGTTGAATTCCCACATGCGGAGGGGCCGGCGTTTGCAAGGCTGGATTCGACGAACTAGCATAACTTGCATTACCATAACCAGACTGAAATGTCTCTCAAAGAGATCTCGGATGCGGCTCTGCAGTATTGGCATGTCCTTTGCTGGACCCCAGCTCAGCCCCCTGCTGATCCATGACATCAGTTTCGGTGGGGGGCCCGAGCGAAAGGTGAGGGCAGCTACCCACTTGGCACTTTGGGGAGCTGTGACGTAAAACCACTCCCGCTGCCACAATCCGGACACCTCTGGGAAGGAACCCTCTGGCCATGGAGCGTTAGCAATTTTGCTTATTAAAGCACCTCCGCACGCTGCGTGCTGCCCCTCGATCATCTTCGGCTTCACATTGAAGGTCTTGAGCCATAGGCCGAAGTGAGGGGTAATGCGGAGGAAGGCCTCACATACAACAATAAATGACAAGATGTGAAGAAGGGAATCCGGGGCCAAATCGTGAAAATCCAGCCCGTAATAGAACATAAGACCCCTAACAAAGGGATCCAGAGGGAGGCCTAGTCCTCGGAGGAAGTGGGAGACGAACACAACGCTCTCGTTGGGTTCGGGAGTAGGGACGACCTGCCCTCGGGCGGGCAGCCTATGCGAAATTTCGGCGGTTAGATATCTGGCCTCTCTCAACTTCTTGATGTCCTCCTCTGTGACGGAGGAAGGCAAGCACCAACCTTGAAGGTTGGATCCGAACATAGTTGAAGGTCCGAAGCACCTGAGCTAAGCTTTGGGTGTTAGAACTCGAGGCGGGGGAATGATTCGATTGAGCGTGGGAGGGAAAAAAGAAAAAAAACATTGTCCCCTTTATAAAGAGGGTGAATATCAGGCGTCCTCCTCATGGCCGTTTGGGACTTGCCTAAGATCTAGGAGTCATACCAACATGCACGGTTGGGTTAACCACGTTTGTATTCATGAGAATCCCGTGATAAGGGGGACACGATCTCTGCTTTGACAAGACGTGTCAAGAAAACTGCCTCGCGTTATGTGCGAAGCTGGTTGAGAAAAATGGTTCGAATAATGACCGGGCCATGGCGTGATGTCATGCTGTCAAAACGTGTCAGCAAATTAGATTTATGGAAATATTATTCTCTCTACGGTGGTATATGGAACTTATTTTGCAGGGTCGAACACCATCCTTGTATTCAAACTCTTCCATGGTGTATTCGGAGGAGGAACCCGCCTTGCAATGCCGAAGACAACACTGCACCAGACTCATCGTCATTGAAGCCTGGTTCAAGGGCTACTGAGGGAGTCCTGGATTATGGGGTCTCCGGACAGCCGGACTATATCCTTTGTCCGGACTGTTGGACTATGAAGATATGAGATTGAAGACTTTGTCCCGTGTCCGGATGGGACTCTACTTGGCATGGAAGGCAAGCTAGGCAATACGGATATGTATATCTCCTCCTTTGTAACCGACCTTGTGTAACCCTAGACCCCTCCGGTGTCTATATAAACCAGAGGGTTTTAGTCCATAGGACAACAGACAATCATACCATAGGCTAGCTTCTAGGGTTTAGCCTCTTTGATCTCGTGGTAGATCAACTCTTGTAATACTCATATCATCAAGAACAATCAAGCAGTATGAAGGGTATTACCTCCATCAAGAGGGCCCGAACCTGGGTAAACATTGTGTCCCCTGCCTCCTGTTACCATCCGCCTTAGACGCACAGTTTGGGACCCCCTACCCGAGATCCACCAGTTTTGACACCGACATGCGTGATGTATAGAATGATGAGGGAGGGGGAGGGCGAGGAGGGCGTGTGCATGCACGAGAGAAAGTTAGTGGTAGCTACAAAGGTTAGAGGATTGTGTGGGTGTAAGAGACTAACAAAGATCATAATTTGATATGAAAGTGTTGGTAATATCATGCATGTGGTGCCTTGCATTGCTCACTATATACATCAAAGATGTCATCTGCTTAGTTTAGACATGCTCTGTGTCAATGCCATCTGTTTAGTTTCTTTATCATATATGTGAATCATGCAATGCCATCTTGTTTAGCCAGGCATCATATATGTGAATTTTGCAATGCCATCCTAGTTAGCCAGTCATCTTATATGTGAATTATACCATGACATCACTTTTTTATTACATGTTAAATTGGTCAAAAAAATTAGTACATTCAATTACTCTTCCTGTGCATCAGCCATTTAGCACGGTCATGGAAAAAAATCTAGAGTGGAAACAAGGTCTTTAGAGCATACAATGCTATCTGACGAAGCGCATGTCTTGCTGGTTACAGATAGCTCCTCAAAGGAGGATTAAGAGACAGATGACCAGTCCTATTCCCCGCCGAGGTGCATGCTCTAACTTGGCAGGGTTATGTTGCTCATATCGTGCGTATGGTATCTTGCATTGCTATGTCATTTGCTTAGTTTAGACATGATTTGTGTGAATGCCACCTGTTTAGTGTCTAATTACCATATATGTGAATTATGCAATGACATCTTCTTGCAAGACATTATATATGTGAATTATGCAATGCTATCTTGTTGCAATGCATTATATATGTGAACTATGCAATGTCATGCTGTTTAGCCAAGCGTCATATATGTGAATTATATCATGCCATCCTTTTTTGTATTTCTCATTGCTTTTGTCGACAATGTTTGTATATTCAACTGCTCTTCCTGTGCATCGGCCATTTGAATTGGTGATGGAGAAATCTGGAGTGAAAACAAGGTCTTCAGAGCAGATAATGCTACCTGGTGAAGCAGATATGTTGCTGGTTACAGATAGCTCTACAGAGGAGGATTCAGAGGCAGATGGCTAGTCCTATTATCCCCCTGAGGTGTATGCTCAAACTTGGCAGGGTTATATTACTCATATCATGCATATGTTGTATTGCAATGCTTAGTTTTTACATCATATACATGATATTGGATGCCATCTCCTTAGTTGACACATCATATATGCGATTGCCCTCTGCTCACTTCCTTAGTATATAAATAATATATATGAATTATATCATGCCATGATGTTTACATAGATAGCATGTATCTGAATTATGGCATGCCAACCCATTTTCTAAAGACATAATATAGTTATATCATCTCATCCTGTTCACATAGTCATCATATTTTGAATTATGTCATTCTATCCGTGAATTATATCATGCCATCATGTTTCCATCGACGACATGTTTGTGATTTATGGCATGCCAACCACTTTAATAGACACATCGTATAGTTATATCATGTCATCCTGTTTACATAGTCATCATATTTTGAAATATGTCATTCTATCCTGTTTAGTTAGCCATCATACATGTGAAATTGTGTCATGCTATCCTGTTTAATTAGCCATCATATATTTGAAATTATGTCCTGCTATTTTGTTTAGTTAGACAAAATAATGTGAATTATTTCATGCCCTGTGTTCTTCCCTACTATCCATTGCACCTATCTATCTTACAATGTCTGTACGTTCAATTACTTTTCTTGTTTATCTGCCATTTCAATTGGACGGGGTGATGGCAGTATCTGTGGGAGTAAAAACACGGTCTTTAGAAAAGATCATGCCACCTGTCGATGGAGATAGAACCACGGTTGTACTTTCCCAAGAACCAGCCCCACCACACCCACACATAACCCATACTCACGCAGATTGTACCCCTACCCAGTTGGACAGAGAACCAGCTACACCCCTTCTAACCCCAACCCCAGCAGATAGTAACCCAGTTTGCATTGACACAGCACCCTCTCCACCACAGAGCACCCAAACACGAGCAGTTAGTAAGGCAACTGCAGTGCCCAAAGCACGAGGACCACCACTCTGAACCCCAAGTCAACGCTTAAAGAAGAAGAAGAATTGTTCTCAGGTCAGGTTCCGTAGCTATGGTTCATACTACTTTGCTCTTGTATCACTGTATTTACTCATACCAACAAATTTCAAATTTGAAGGATGCAATTGAAACTCCAATGGCGCAACAGGTATGTTTTAAACCTGTTTCTTTAACGTGTTTGCTGTTGTAACTTGCTCTATGTTGATTTCAGTTTCAATTGAATAAACAGTTATGTTCTCATGCCACGCACATTACAAGTGTTGTTATTGCGTGTAGTTTCCCACACTTATATTCTGTCTATGCTGCTTTGTCTTAAATAGATATGATTCGAACTGTATCTATCTTGATTTGGCAACATAAACTAGAATGATATAGACCATACAGTGACCATACTACATAGATATATGTTTGTTTCGTGCTGTTATCCTATCCACCTTACTACTGAACTGGTTTACCAAAATGAGTTTCATATACTACATTGTAAACATGTGATGTGTTTGTTTGTTTCTCCTTTAGAATGCGGATAAAATATTGGAGAAGAGTACCCCATTATGCAATGGTAAAGGAAGTAATGCTTATCAGGTTCAAGATAGTGAGACATCCCTGTTGTTCTCCAAGAAAGCTGATAAAAACTATATTGAAGACACCGAGACAACCCCAAAGTCCTGTCTTGATGTAGTGCTCGAGTTACTGGCTACTACTGCTGGTGCTCTTCGAACTCGTTGCCTGAATCAGTTCAGCTTCTTGAGTCTCAACTTCAAGTTGAAAGACATCGATCAGATGTTATGCGACAGGAAGCCGAAGGACTGAGGAAGTCCCCGTAGAATTCAAATGCATACTTTCTGGTGCAACAACAAGTGCTAGAGCATTTAAGCGCCAAAAAAGAGAAAGTTAATAAGCTTGCTAAGGATCTTGCCAGCATTATGGGTACCAAGGATATTGTTTCTTGAGCTCTTCTGAAGTGGTTTTAGTTCTGGACTTGTTTTGTTGCGGCGTTTATATGCTACTTTGCTCCCTATATTTGCACTTGTGGCGAACTTTGATGCCCAGTGGATGTAATATGTGTAACAGCCATGATAGCCTAGCGTAAGTTGCTTGCTTATTTATTTCCGTTGTCTTGTTTATTTGTTTTCTTGTAGTCAGTGCAATTCTTTTTCCGCGGTTTGCTAGTGGCCGCAATAACCTATTTTTTAAAACTAGGGCACATTAACAATGGGCTACATATTTACTGTAGTTAACATGGGCCTCCTATAGGTCGTAGAAACAATGGGCCTTCTAAGGGCCGTAGAAACAATGGGCCTTCCACGGGGCATAGACACAATGGGCCTTCTATGGGCCGTATCATGAATGGGCCTTCTACGGGCCGTATGATCAGTTGGCCAAACATGGGCCAATAACAGACCACATTATGGCCGTAAATGGGCTAGAGTTGAAATCATCCGTTCATGGGCCGACCATAACGGGCCATTATTAATAGGCCGTATTTGATGACGCTATGAAACTGGCCCAACGTATTAACGGGCCACAAACGGGCCGACTATAACCACGGGCTGTATTTGGCCCACAGTAGAAAATGACAGTAATGGGCCGAAAGTAAACGAATGCTGGAAATGAGCCCAAGAATAAATGGGCCCTGAGAAGGCCGAAAGATAACATGGGCTGGAAATGGCCCAACGGAATATGGGACGTTAATGGGTATAAAGTGATACACTCTTCATTACGGGCCAATTTTACCACGAGCCATTAATGGGCCGAGGGTTACTAAGGGCCTCATATGGGCCAAAAGACGTCATGCGCCATACATAGGCCGGAAGTTAAAACGGGATGGAATTATATTGGACGGACCAGATGATGCTACTGGGCCTAATTCGGATAGGCCGTAAATGGGCCCTGGGTTAGTGGGCTGTAAATGGGCTATATGCGAACATGTCGTTAATAGGCTTGCCATGGGCCGGCCCATCACCTTTTGACCAAGTCAAACGGGCCGGCCTTTTCATAGGAATGGGCCTCTGTTGGGCCATGCCACGTGTCGACGTATCATAGGCGCTTTGGGTCCAATGAGTGGATGACATCTGTCCCAACGATGAGCCGACACGTGTTTCCTCCAGCCAATGATGATTTTACACATGGAAAATCCCCATTGGTCGGGGCTGTTAACGGGTTATCGGATCCAAAACCGGACCCGATAGCTTAACAGCGTTCCGTTACGGTGGATGTCACGTGTCGATCACCCTTGACGAAAGCACTTCTATGACGCGCGATTTATCGTCATGGAAGTGGACACTTCTCTGATGATAATTTTGGTGATGTCATGGAACACTTCTACAACAGCACAATTATGACTATCTTTTTTCTGTCATAAATTTGTCATGGGTGTACATGCATGACAGAAAACGTGACCTACTGTGACAAACACGTATCATCACGGAAGTGTATTTTTTGTAGTGCAAGTTCTGCCTCAAGACGGCGGCGCTCCGTCCCGAAAGTCCTCTCCTTATTTTTTCTAAGTCAAAATGACTTATATACCAGAAGATGGGCACCAGAGTTGGGCCGAGGAGGGCACAACCCACCAGAAGATGGGCTCCGTGGTGCACCCAGGTGGGTTGTGCCCACCTGGTGTGCCCCCTTTGGTACTTATTGGCTCCAATATTTCTTATATATTCCCTAAAACATCCCCGTAAAGTTTCAGCTCATTTGGAGTTGTGCAAAATAGGTAGCCTAACGTAGCTTTTTCAGGTCCAGATTTCCAGCTGCCGGTATTCCCCCTCTTTGTGTGTACCTTGCATATTATGAGAGAAAAGGCATTAGAATTACTCCAAAAAGCATTGATACGTCTCCAACATATCTATAATTTTTGATTGTTCCATGCAGCTATATTATCAATCTTTGATGTTTTATAAGCATTTTATAGTCATTTTATATCATTTTTTGGTACTAACCTATTGACATAGTGCCAAGTGCCAGTTGCTGTTTTTTGCATGCTTTTTACATCGCAGAAAATCAATACCAAACGGAGTCCAAATGCCGCAAAACTTTATGGAGATTTTTGATGGACCAAAAGACACCTAATGGGCCAAGGCTGCGCCTGGGGGGTGCTCCGAGGAGGCCCAGCCAAGCCCTGGTGGGTTGTGCCCACCCCAGGTGCCCCATGGACTGCCTCTTTGCTCTATAAATACCCCAATATTTCAGAAACCCTAGGGGAGTCGACAAAAATCAATTCTAGCCGCCGCAGAGTCCAGAACCACCAGATCCAATCTAGACACCATCACGGATGGGGTTCACCACCTCCATTGGTGCCTCTCCAATGATGCGCGAGTAGTTCTTTGTAGACCTTCGGGTCCGTAGTTAATTGCTAGATGGCTTCCTCTCTCTCTCGTTTGATTCTCAATACAATGGTCTCTTGGAGATCCATATGATGTAACTCTTTTTGCAGTGTGTTTGTTGGGATCGAATGAACTTTGAGTTTATGATCAGATCTATCTTTTTATATCCATGAAAGTTATTTGAGTTTATTTGATCTCTTTTATGCATGATTGCTTATAGCCTCGTATTTCTTCTCCAATATTTGGGTTTTGTTTGGCCAACTTGATCTATTTATCTTGCAATGGGAAGAGGTGCTTTGTAGTGGGTTTGATCTTACGGTGCTTGATCCCAGTGACAGAAGGGGAACTGACACGTATGTATCGTTGCTACTAAGGATCAACGGTGGGGTCTATCTCTACATAGATAGATCTTGTCTACATCTTGTCATCGTTCTTATTGCATTACTCCGTTTCTCCATGAACTTAATACACTAGATGCATGCTGGATAGAGGTCGATGTGTGGAGTAATAGTAGTAGATGCAGGTAGGATTCGGCCTACTAATCTTGGACGTGATGCCTATGTAATGATCATTGCCTGGATATCGTCATGAGTATTTGAAGTTCTATTAATTGCCCAACAGTAATTTGTTTTCCCACCGTTTGCTATTTTTCTCGAGAGAAGCCACTAGTGAAACCTACGGCCCCCAGGTCTCTTTCTCATATTATTTGCCTTTGCAATCTATTTGGTTTACCTTTTATTTCCAGATCTATTTAATCCAAAAATACCTTGCTGCAATTTATTTTATTTTTCGTTCGATCTGTCAATATTTACGACTCTCTCACGTCCGTTTTCTCATCTTGGGGCGCCGCTACCCAAAAGGGATTGACAACCTCTTTTACACGTTGGGTTGCGAGTAGTTGTTATTTGTGTGCAGGTGTTGTTTATGTTGTGTTGCTTGGTTATCCTACTGGTTCGATAACCATGGTTTCATATCTAAGGAAAATACCTACCGCCGCTGTGCTGCATCATCCCTTCCTCTTTGGGGAAATACCGACGTAGCTTCAAGCAACATCAAGCATTATTATGCATGAAAACATTATAAATAACAGTAGGTAAACATGATGCAAAATGGATGTATCATGCTATCATTGGAGACTTGGGTGTTCCTCCTATTGGATTGATACATTGGTTCTTAACTAAGGGAAATACTTATCTCTACTTTGCTGCATCACCCTTTCCCCTTCAAGGGAAAAAACAACACAAGCTCAAGAATTAACACACGAGAGCAAATGAGGTCGATGACCTAGGGGAAGATCTTCAAGCCTCCCCATAGCGTCACGCCACCCCGGAGGGTATCCCCGAAGACCTAGACCCTGATGACCTCTTTGAAGGGGCTCAAGACAACTACATGCGTGAGTAAGAGGAAGACGAGAGCCTCGGCACCGAGGACTACATTGTCCCGTAAGACCCCTTCAAGCAATAGCGCTTCCGGCAGCGCTTGGTCGCTACCGCCCGAAGTATAAAATGCAAGATGTAGCCGTTGCAAGCCAATACAGACATGTAGAACCAAAAGTGGGTCGAAGTACTCTTAGCCGAGCAATATATCAAGATCGACTCCATAGCGCGCCAAAATCTTATCCTCACATGTGTTTGTTGCTGGAGTTCGATGATGAATTGGCCGTCGATGCACCTGACCGCCCCCCTAGATGGCGTGATAGGCCAGTGCAAGAAAATTTCAACACCCAACCGTCTCCAAGCCGTCACAGCAAGGACCCTGTGGATTACCTAGACCGTCATGATGTTCGACACCGGATAGAGGAAAACTAGGTGTCGCCTCGGTCCATTTACGGATCCAGAAGGTGCGAACCCGCGAGATGCGGCGGCTACGGTGCCTGGATGGATAGGAACACTGAGATCGGGACCATGCCTACGCACAAATCTTCCCTCATATTGACCGTGACATTGCTCGGACCCGAGGTCCCGCTCACCTGATCAGACAGGGTAATGGTGTTGGAAATATGCCCTAGATGCAATAATAAAGTGGTTATTATTATATTTCATTAGTCATGATAAAGGTTTATTATTCATGCTATAATTGTATTGATCAGAAACTTAAATACATGTGTGAATACATAAACAAATACCAAGTCCCTAGTAAGCCTCTACTAGACTAGCTCATTGATCAAAAGATGGTTAAGGTTTCCTAACCATACACATAAGTTGTCATTTGATAACGGGATCACGTCATTAGGAGAATGATGTGATGGACAATACCCATCCGTTAGCATAGCATATGATCATTCTGTTTATTGCTACTTCTTTCTTAATGTCAAATACATGTTCCTTCAACCATGAGATCATGCAACTCCCGGACTCTGGAGGAATGCCTTGTGTGTATCAAATGTCACTTAGTAACCGGGTGATCATAAAGGTGCTCTATAGGTATCTCTGAAGGTGTCTGTTGGAGACGTATATATAATTTTTGATTGTTCCATGCTGTTATATTATCATTCTTGGATGTTTTACAATCATTTTATATCATTTTTGGTACTAACCTATTGACATAGTGCCAAGTACTAGTTGCTGTTTTCTGCTTGTTTTTTACATCGCACGAAACCAATACCAAACGGAGTCCAAACGCAACAAAACTTTTTGTGGAATTTTAATGGAACAGAAGACACCCAATGGGCCGAGAAGCACCTCGGGGGTGCCCCGAGGGAGGCACAACCCACCAGGGCGTGCCTGGGCCCCCAGGCGCACCCAGGTGGGTTGTGCCCACCTCGGTGGCCTCCCGCACCACCTCTTTGCTCTATAAATACCCCAATATTCTAGAAACCCTAGGGGAGTCGACGAAAATCAATTCCAGCCGCCGCAAGTTCCAGAACCACCATATCCAATCTAGACACCATCACGGAGGGGTTCATCATCCTCATTGGTGCCTCTCCGATGATGCGTGAGTAGTTCATTGTAGACCTATGGGTCTGTAGTTAGTAGCTAGATGGCTTCCTCTCTCTCTCTCTTGATTCTTAATACAACGGTCTCTTGGATATCCATATGATGTAACTATTTTTGCGGTGTGTTTGTTTTGATCGGATGAACTTTGAGTTTATGATCAAATCTATCATTTTATCCATGAAAGTTATTTGAGTCTTCTTTTATCTCCTATATGCATGATTGCTTACAGCCTCATATTTCTTCTCCGTTATTTGGGTTTTTTTGGCCAACTTGATATATTTATCTTGCAATGGGAAGATGTGCTTTGTGATGGGTTCGATCTTACGGTGCTTGATCCCAGTGACAGAAGGGGATCCGACACGTATGTATCGTTGCTACTAAGGATAAAACAATGGGATCTATCTCTACATAGATAGATCTTGTCTAAATCATCTCATCATTCTTATTGCATTACTCCGTTTCTCCATGAACTTAATACACTAGCTGCATGCTGGATAACGGTCGATGTGTGGAGTAATAGTAGTAGATACAGGCAGGAGTCGGTGTACTAATCTTGGACGTGATGCCTATATAATGATCATTACCTGGATATCATCATGATTATTTGAAGTTCTATCAATTGCCCAACAATAATTTGTTTACCCACCGTTTGCTATTTTTCTCAAGAGAAGCCACTAGTGAAATCTACGGGCTCCGGGTCTCTTCTTTATTATATTTTCCTTCGCAGTCTATTTTTATTTGCTTTTATTTTCAGATCTATTAAACCAAAAATACAAAAATACCTTGCTGCAATTTATTCTTATTTATTTTATCTTGCGTTCCCGCGAGATATATTTATCCAATCTACTACAATTTTACCTATCTTTTTACCCGTGAGGGATTGACAACCCCTCTCTTACGTAGGGTTGCAAGTATTTGTTCTTTGTGTGCAGGAGCTGTTTACGTGGTGTTGTGTGGTTCTCCTACTTGTTCGAAAACCTTGGTATCATCAGTGAGGGAAATACCTACCATTGTTGTGCTGCATCATCCCTTCCTCTTTGGGGAAATACCGACGTAATTCAAGCAAACATCAAAAGGAATTTCTGGCGCCGTTGCTGGGGAGAGATCATCCACATGTACCAGGTTCCTAATGATAAATCTCATCCCCTTGCAGTTTACATTATTTGCCATTTGCCTCTTATTTTCCTCTCCACCACTTCACAAAAATTTGTCGTTTTATTCATCCTCTTTTTCGTTAGCCATTTTGATACCGGATCTATCTGTATTCTTGCTTTCTTGTCATAATGGCTAGCGTGACTACCCCTCCTTTGTCACAAGGTTTTGAAGTTTTATACTTCAATAAACGACAAGGAGAAAAATTAAAAAATGCTCGGTATAGGCTAATGGAAGCATATCGTATTAGCAACCTAAAGGGAGACACAAAGATTTTGCTTCGTAGTTTTTACATAGGATTGGCTTTGCATCATAGACAACTCTTAGATTTTGCCGCCAAAGGGAATTTTATTAAGCTTGATGCTAATGCTGCCTATGAAATCTTAGAAGGAATTCTGGGGGTTCCACCTCAAAAGAAGGGGTTCTATTTCACCCCAGAGGGAGTTCAAATGTTGGACAAACTTGGTGATTTGCACAAACAGATGGTTGAATTGCAAAAATGTAATGAAACTCTCAAACATCTTAATGGTAGTATCAATCGCATGAATACTTTGATTACTCTCTGTAATAAGAGATTGGATATTTTAGATCTCAAGATGGTTTCTTTTCCTAGTATGGGCAAATGCTTGCCGGTATACAATTGTCAGCGATTGACGAAATCATCACCGACAAGTTTCCTAGTATGGTTTGTGTGCGATGTCATTGCATACATGATAACAATATATGCACTTATTATTTATAAGGACTTGATTCCATAAACAAATTGACATCCAATTACATAGGTGACTAGTACACACATGACCTTTGCACACACCAAAGTATGTTCCAAAATGCCTAAAAAACTCAAATAATGTATACAAAGGCAAAACAAACCCTGAATAAATTCTTATTTTTAGGACGATGCTCCTATACTTGCATGTTGCCTCTATAAAATAAATCAAGGCAGGAAGAGACAACGTATGTCGTTTTGCACACATAGGTGTCAAGTTCCCTCTCAGAACCATGAGGCTTTTTGAGAGAAGCTCCGATTTGTAAGAAGTTTATACCAACACTTGTCCCAAATTGGACTATTTTTTCAAGAAAACATGTTTGTGCCATGTCACAATACCATGCCAAGTTTCATGGTTTTCAGGCGAGTTTTGGATTTACAGTAATTTTAAAACCAGATTTTTCAATGTTTACTGTCGAGTCGACACCGCCTTGGATAGACGTTTTCCTCGTGGGTCCCAAATGTCAAAATCCAAATCTGTTAGTACCATGCAACTTTTATTATTAAGAATTACAACCCATTTGGTGTGCTAGCTGAAAATAAGTTTGTGGGTGCTGGCGGACGCTAAAAACTTGTGGGTTCTGTAATGAACAGTGATCTCAAGGATCCCACAAGAATGATGTTCTTTCCCTCTGTTGTGATTGCCTATAATATTCATGTATTAATTAAAGAAATTACAAGCCATTGGCCCGGTATGAAAGAAAATGTGGGTCAAAACCGAGTTGAAAAAGGCAACAATATCTAACTCCAGCTTAAAAAAGGTACAAAAGCACGAGGCTGAATTGTTCATCAGGTTTACACATAACCTAGAATGAATAGGGCAATGACATCTAACTCAATCAAAGTTTCCGGCAGTCACAATAAAATAGATCGGTCCGATCCTTTAAATCAAGATCCCGGTACAAAAGGTCTAATGGTCCACGATGACGACAAGTTGTTGTAAATAGAAGCCGAGCATGATCGGAAGCCCTTTGGTCCACCTAAAAGTTCTTTTTATGCTATTTAACATGTCCATCTGTGAGAAATTTCTTGTCAAAAAACTTAATCCTCATGGACAATAGTGCCCTCGCATTCAACATGAAGAATGTGACAAATCTAGTGTTTGCACGGTTGGATGCATATCTTTCCACCATTATTGTCTTCAAACGAATGTCATGAGATCTGAAAAAATCCATGTGCTTCCTCTACAATCGATTGGTTAGACCTTTTTCTCAAAAACCTATTACCTAAATAGACATGAAGATTGAAAACAGTTAATGTCTAAAATAGAGTATGTCGAAGGAGCGACAGTTGAACGGTTAATTCTAGTACATTATCTATGGACCTTCAATGTGTGTGAAATCATCACCTCTATATACAAATTCTCCAGACATGAAAAGCACCGCAGCAAGCCAATAGTTGTGTTCAGATCATGAAACCCTATACGAATTTTCGAAATGATTCACTTTTACAAAAGACGCTCTATTAAACCAAAACGACCAAATCAATCCTCCGCCTCCTCCCCTGCTCTCGCCATCGCCTGCACAACTCCACCCAATCCTTGACTCACTCGACGAGATCCAAACATCTACGATAGCCGGGGGTGGATCGCGCAGGAGTAGGTGTTCGGCGTGTGCAGGCTGAAGGTGGTCGCCATTCTTGTGGATCTGCCGTCCATCGTGTAGGCCAGCAACTGCCACAGTAGCCACCAGCAATAGTAGGCGCACCCGGAGATCCCCTCATAGGGCCGGCGCCGGCCAAGGAAGGCCCCGGCGGAGTCGCCGGCCAAGAAGCTTGCGGCCGATGATGAAAGGAGCAAGGGCATCGCGTGCCCGAACTCCCCGCTCGCCTTCCCCGAGGGCGATGAGCAAGACGAGGCAGCGGAGGTGGACGACGAGGCCAAGGCTAGCGCGCAGGACAAGGCGAGCCACCGGGCCGCGAGATCTGCACCCGCCCACCTCCCTCCGCTAATTCGGCCCATGGGGAGGAGGCTGCTCTCACTCCTGCCGAACGCTCGCCTCACGCACGAATATGGACAAGGTGCGCATCCTGCTACTGGGTAATGTTGTTGCTTCCCTACTATTTTCCGCATGACGCTCCTGCTTCCGTACTCTTTGCCATGCCATGCTGCTGCGGCTACTAACTCCTGCTAATATGTCATGCTGCAGTTTTGCTTAGAGTTTTGAGGATAATATATCTCTACTTCTCCCCTCCTGAACTCAAAAGCAATATATAAATTTGTGTGGCAACTAAATTCAGGAATGGACTAAAAGGGACAATGTGATTATAAAATACAATCAATCTACATAAATCATGGCACAATTGTCTAAGTTATCCGGAGCAGGTTGATTGTGTGGAGTTGGAAGGATAATTTGTTGTAGTGTAGTTTCAAAGATGATATAGACAAAAAACAGCATCAAGCATTGCAAATGACGTGGTAGACCAAAAAAATTAGATTTTCTAGCGAATGAAAAAATAAAAATCAGATGGCCTACCAGAGGTTCTTGGTTCAGGTTGTTAGATGGAAGGACAAGGCGGTGGCGGTGGAGATGGGGAGTCGATTAGGAAGGAGAAAGAGTTTGTGCAACTGCTGCTCAGTGCGAAAAATAGAGGTAAATAAATGTATTGTTCAGGTGGTGAGATTTAGTCTCCCTTCTTTGTATTCAGTGATGAACTACTGAATGGTGTTGGTAAATTCATGGCATGAGTTGTCGAGGAGGACGTCAATGTGTGGGAGGTTGTAGCCTTGCAGGAGATTAGGCTTACCTTGGCAAATTAGCTTGCGGCCCTAAAGCTGTATGTTTGATTAATCTGAAGTGTGCACAAATATTTGTGTTTAATGAGTGAAATGTACCCGCCTGACTGACATGAACCTTCAGGAAAGAAAGATCCTAAAGTTGGCTTCACTTGGTAGTAACTATGGAAACCTGAAGAATGTTGTTGACACCCTAAAGGATATGAAGTTGCATTGTCATGTATGTTTATGCAAATTGAAATTTACTTGAGAGTGAATCTCTAAAAGCATCTCCAGCCGCGTTCCCAACAAGCCCCCAGGGCGACTTTTTTAGGGCTGATGCCAAATAAGGCCCCAGTTGCGCCCCCAAGACACCGAAATCCGTCGGCTCGGCCCGTTTTTGGGCCCGGCGATCGCATGCCGAACCCAGCGCACTTGGGGGCGCTCGGGGGCTCCGGCGGAAGGGAAAATACGCATGGTACACACTGTCAGGCGATCAAGGAAATCGTCCAGATTTGCCCCCCACCCCGCGCGCTCGGCCACCATTGTGCCGATCCCGGCGCCGCCCACTGCCCGGCACCACTATGACGCCCTCAATTCAATCGTACACTAATCATACACGCAAATGTGTACAATCAAGATCAAGGATTCACGGGAAGATATCACAACACAACTCTAGACACAAATTAAAATAATACAAGCTTATATTACAAGCCAGGGGCCTCGAGGGCTCGAATACATAAGATCGAATACACAAGAGTCAGCGGAAGCAACAATATCTGAGTACATACATGAGTTAGACAAGTTTGCCTTAAGAAGGCTAGCACAAAAGCAGCAACGATCGAAAAGGCAAGGCCTCCTTCCTGGGAGCCTCCTAACTACTCCAATTCATCGGCGGCCGTCACGTAGTAGTAGGCACCCTCGGGGTAGCAGTAGTCATCCGTGGCGTCGTCTGGCTCCTGGGATCCGTCATCTGCTCGCAACAATCAGGTATGGGGGAAAAGAAGTAGCAAAGCAACCATGAGTACTCATCCAAAGTACTCGCAAGACTTACATCAGATCTAAACTAAGTATGCATCTGTATCAAAGGGAAAGGGTTCTATCTGTGGACTAAACTGCAGAATGCCAGAAGAGAAGGGGGAAAGCCTAGCCTAGCGAAGACTAGCATCTTCTGGAAACCAACATCTTGCAGCAACAGTAGGGAGTAGAGTAGCATAAAGTAAAGTAGCAGTAATGTTATCAACCTCGGCCAGAGATCCTTTCTCGACTCCCTGTGAGAAAGTAATCCCAGAGCCATACTATCCATTTCTCATCTCATATCCAAGTCTCATCTCCATGTCTCATCTCAAGTATCCAGTTCTAGTTGTATCGATGGGGATACAACTCCAAGTGTCCGTTACCGTAGGACAGGCTATCGATAGATGTTTTCTTCCCTGCAGGGGTGCACGAACTTACCCACCACGCTCGATTAACTCCGGCCGGACACACTTTCCTGGGTCATGCCCGGCCTCGGCCAAACAATACGCCGCAACCCGACCTAGGCTTAATAGAGAGGCCAGCATGCCAGACTAAACCTATGCCCCCAGGGGTCATGGGCCATCTCCCCAGGAACTCCTGCACGTTGCGTACGCGGCTGGTAAGCAGACCTAGATACCTCCCTAAAAAGGCAGGAGCTTACCAGTCCAACCCGGCGCGCGCCGCTCAGTCGCTAACGTCTATTAAGCTTTGGCTAATGTATACAACGCTGAATGCCCATACTATGCCCACGTGATGGTTAGTGCTATCAAGCCAGAGGCCCCCCGATCAAATATCCAAATCGCAGTGGATTAGGAACGCGCGGTAACAAACAGAGACTCACGAAAGATGTGACCACGTTGCCCCGTCTCAAGGACTTGCGGCAAGGGCTAAGAATGCCCGGCCATGCCTCGTAAGTATCTCGCAGGCACCTTCCAGGTCAACCCGACTCCACATCACTCACTATTAAGCTCGCGCGGGTACCCCTCAGGGTCGACCCGTCTTTAGTAACATGGTTCAGTGTAAAGTCATAGTAACCATAGTAACTGTGTGTCTAACACCAAAGGGAAAACCCGAGGAATCACCCCTGGTGAATTCCACTCGATGTTATCATCAAGGTGAACATAAGAGGATCCACCCTCGAGGTTCACACTTGAGGGGTTGCTCGACAGAGCCGTGACGGAAGTGGTTAAGGAGGAAATCACCCTCGATGATCACGACCGAATAGCTGCACTACAGAGATCTCATCAGGAGTGATGTATGAGGTTCACCCTCGGCACTCAATAGTAACTCTGTAGTGTCATACAACTAGGGGGGTGATGTGCAGTGTCGGGGCCTGGACGTTGATCATGTTTATCGAGTCATCGAACATAAAGCGAGGCAACTGGGACAAGGTGGGGGGTCACTGATGGATCACTAACCAACCTATACTAAGCAGTTTAGGATTAGCAGGTAAGGTATGAAAGCAAGTAACAACAACAGGCTATGCATCAGAGTAGGATCATACAGAAAGCAGTAGCAGTTCTAATGCAAGCAGGAGAGGGAAAGAAATGGGCGATATCGGAATGCTCAAGGGGGGTTTTCTTGCCTGGTTGCTCTGGCAAGGAGGGGTCGTCGTCGACGTAGTCGATCACAGGGGCATCAGCAGCGGTCTCGAGGTCTACCGGAGAGAAGAGGGGGAAGAAACAGTAAATACACGCAAGCATAAGCATAACAAGACAAAAGCGGTGCTAGAGGTGTTCTAACGCAGTGCTAGGTGATACTGGTGAAGGAGGATAACATCCGGGAAAGTTTTCCCAGTTCCGGACGTTTGTCAGACAGATGAACCGAAGGGGAAAAGTTATGTGTTCAGCATGCTAGGGGCACGTGACAAAATAACGGACCGCGCATTCGGATTAGTTGGATTTTTCTGAGCACCTTTCATATATAAAGTTTTTCCATCCGAGTTACGGTTTAATATCTACGAATTTTCAATGATTTTAAACCATCTCTGGAATTATCTCTAATTCAAAAAAAATGGACTTAATGCATCAGCATGACGCCAGTGGTCAACCCTGACCGCTGACCAGTCAAACAGGGCAGTGGGGCCTATCCATCATTGACTGATTTGCTAATTACCATTTAAACCTAGTTTAATTAGTAGGTTAAATAAACCCAATTAGTTAACTAAACATGATTAATTAAGTTAATTAATTATCTTATTAATTAATTAATTTTATTTTTAACCTCTTTTTTTATAACCAGGGCTGGGCCCCACATGCAGTGGCACAACCAGCCACTGGAGCGGGCGCGACTAACGGGCGTGGCACGGGCGGAGACCGAACCCGCCCGGTTGCGAGGCGGAGGCCGGCGACAGTGCACTGGTGGCCAGGGGCCATCGCAGATGGCGGGAATGGCAGCGGGGCGAGGGGGGCGGAGCCAGGCGGGTGCAGGTGGCGCGGCCGCGTGCGTGGTTCGTCGCGGCGGCCAGGCTGCAGCTACGGCTCTGTTAGCAAGCGGCTGTAGTGGCAGCGGCGGACGCAGGCAGTCAGGGTGCGGAGGAGGACCATGGCGGCAGGGCGTTTGGGGGAGGAGGTAGAGGCGCAGCGGGGCAAGGGGGCGGAGGCAGGCAATAGCAGTGCAGATTGTAGCAGGCAGCAGTGGCAAAGGCATACAGCGGCGGCGACAGACGGCAGCGCCGGGAGGGCACGCGGAATGGCGCGCGCTGTGAGCGTGCGGGCGCAAGACGCAAGCGAGGTACAAGGGCGCGCGGGGACTACGACGGTGGGCGCGTGAGCTCGCGTGCAGCGCGCAGCCACGGGCGCAGACGCGATGAGCGCGGGGCCCAGGCGCGGCCACGACGAGGGAGGACGGCAGGAAAAAAAGGGGAAACGGCGAGGGCTCACAGCGGAGCGTAGGGAGGCGGCAGTGGTCTCGGGGAGGGTCGACGTGGCCGGAGACGACGATGAGGGCAGCGGCGTTCGAGAAGGGAGATGAGTCGGGGAGGCTTCGATCCGCTTGATGCGCTGACTCCGAGCTCCATCCGGGGCTTGTAGCCGACGTGGAGGAGGCCGGTGGAGCCATTGGACGCATCGACATGGTGAGGGAGGGGGTCGAGGCCGCGGCAACGATGCCGACGATGCTCCAGCAGAGAGAACGGAGAGGGAGAGAGCCGAGCGAGAGGGGGGTGGGGGAATCTGGGGCTGACGAGGACGAGGCCGAGGGGGAGACTTATCCCCTCGGCGGCGTGGGTGGTTCGAGTGGGCCGGCCTGGCCAACCAGCTGGATGGCCAGCTGGGCCACAAGGCCCACTAGGGGGTGGTGGCCTTTTCTTTTATTTATTTTTTGAATTGCCTCTGTTTCCTATTTAAAAGAGCTACTGAATTATTTTTGTTAAATGTGGCACTTTGCACAAAAATAGATAGGAACAAAATGAAGTTGCATAAAAAGTTTGGAGTCAAAAGGAGTTGGCTAACCATTTTCAGAAATTGGAAAGGCCAATTTAATTATTGTTGGACCACAAGATAAAATCCCAGGGGCATTTTGGGAACTCAAATGAGGTTGGTTCCAACTTGATAAATATCCAAGGATTATTTGCCACCTTTTGAACATTTTAGTTTTCATGCTTGACAAACTTGGATTTTTGACTTTAAATTTTGAATTTGAATTTGAATCATGTTTTGGATCAAGTGAGGATTAGCAACAGTAATGTGATGACTTGGCATCATTAGCGGAGGATTATTGTAGCTTAATTATCCGGGCATCACAACCGCTAGATAGGCTATTCCCACCAGAAAAGAGAGAAGGTTTCACCGCGACAACCTCTCCACCACCATCTAGGTGAGTTTTCTGGTGCTCCGGCTACACAGGGCGGTACACCGGCGGTTGTGCGCCCACCACGCCCGCCAGGTGTTCTCTATTTTTTTACTCGGTGATGGACTCGGACGACGAGGAGGCGCTCACGGTGCTTGCTACCTCTTGAGCATGCGTTGGTTTTCCCTTGAATAGGAAAGGGTGATGCAGCGAAGTAGCATAAGTATTTCCCTCAGTTTTTTAGAACCAAGGTATCAATCCAGTAGGAGACAACGCACAAGTCACCTAGTACATGCACAAACAATCAAGAACCTCGCAACCAACGCGATAAAAGTGTCGTCAATCCCTTCACGATCACTTGCGAAAGTGAGATCTGATAGAGATAATAAGATAAATATTTTTTGGTATTTTGTTGTATAGATTGGAAAATAAAGATTGCAAAATAGTAAACGTGATGCGATAATAAAAGAGGTGCAATATAATAAGAAAGAGACCCGGGGGCCATAGGTTTCACTAGTGGCTTCTCTCCACTACAAGAAATATGTCAACTTGTGACCACCACTATTGGTCACTGAATGGTCACAAATTTCCATTTGTGACCAAAAACATAAGGTCAAAAGCTGGCCGTCGTAAACTGACTATAGCGACCTTTCTTCTGGAATGGTCGCAAACGTTTATGACCAAAATAAGCCTATTGCTCTGTTTTGGTCACTAGCAACCTCCCTAGTCCACGTAGGCATCCAGCGTGGCAAGCTGATGTGGCACAAGATTCAGCCCGGTCCAATTCAGTTTTCTACATGGGCCTAGCCCAACAATTCGGCCTTTTTAATGTATTTTTTCTATAAATTTTTGATCGGCTTCATGGGCCAAGCCCAACATTGTAGCCTTTTTATTTTCTAGGCCTTCGGCCTTTTTGCTTCCATTTCTTATTTGGGCCTTTTTACAATCCATTTTGGACCAGGTCCAGGTCATCCAATTAGGTCCCATGTGTCAGTTTTCTTTTGTTTCTTTCCTATTTTAAAGGATCCACTAGTGAAATGGGACCAGGTGTGTTGTTTAGGTGCCACACGTCAATCCTCTATTTGTGCAACAACCAATAACTTGATTCAAACAGAGCCAATAACACATAAATTTTCAAACGGCTGCCAAATCATGGCAAGTACTATACAATCACGGCGGTACAAATCAGGTATTGAAATATAAAATACAGCTAAATATTAACATGTCCAGCTCCAGGGAGCTAAAACACATTGTTGGGTGCAAGTTTTCTTTAGGATTCTTCTCGTGTAGTTCCTTGTACAACAACTTTTGACGAATTAAGGCCAAAATCTGTGAGTTATAAATAAGAAAAGTTAGGAATATAATCAAGTGAAGCCGTGCATACAACATTCTCCTAACAATGAAAAATAGCTGCAGAATTTGAGATCTAATAACAAACCATGCATATAGCATTCTCATAACAGCAAAACTGAGATATATTTGGGCAGGGAAAATGACGAGTATCAACCCAGTGCAAGATAACAGAGCAACTATGTCAAAGTTATTCAGATATGCATAGTTATGAAGATATCTAAGGCAATGATCATGAATATAGGCATCACGTCCATGTCAAGTAGATCGAAATGATTCTGCATCTACTACTATTACTCCACACATCGACCGCTATCCAGCATGCATCTAGAGTATTAAGTTCATAAGAACAGAGTAATGCTTTAAGCAAGATGACATGATGTAGAGGGATAAAATCAAGCAATATGATAGAAACCCCATATTTTTATCCTTGATGGCAACAATACAATACGTGCCTTGCTGTTGTCACTGGGAAAGGACACCGCAAGATTGAACCCAAAGCTAAGCACTTCTCCCATTGCAAGAAAGATCAATCTAGTAGGCCAATCTAAACCAATAATTCGAAGAGACTTGCAAATATATCAAATCATGCATATAAGAGTTCATAGAAGAACCAAATAATATTCGTAGATAATCTAGTTCATAAACCCACAATTCATTGGATCTCGGCAAACACACCGCAAAAGAGTATTACATCGAATAGATCTCCAAGAACATCAAGGGGAACTTTGTATTGAAGATCAAAGAGAGAGAAGAAGCCATATAGATAATAAATATGGACCCGAAGGTCTCTGGTAAACTATTCACGCTTCATCGGAGAGGCTATTGTGTTGATGTATAAGCCCTCCGTGATTGATTCCCCCTTCGGCAGATCACCGGAAAAGGTCCCTAGATGGGATCTCACGGGTACAAAAGGTTGCGGCGGTGGAAAAGTGGTTTCGTCCCTCCCCCTGATGTTTTTAGGGTATAAGATTATATATAGGCGAAAGAAGTATGCCGGTGGAGCTCCGTGGGTCCCATGAGGGTGGGGGCGCACCTACCCCCTAGGCGCGCCTACCCCCCTAGGCGCACCCTCCTATCTCGTGGCCACCTCATGGAGTTCCAGACTTCCACTCCAAGTCTCATGGTTTGCTTTCAGTCCAAGAAAGATCATCGCGAAGGTTTCATTCCGTTTGGTATTCCTTTTCTGTGAAACACTGAAATAGGTAAAAACAAAACTGGCACTGGGCCTCCAGTTAATAGCTTAGTCCCAAAAATAATATAAAAGAGCATATTAAAGCCCATTAAACATCAAAAATAGATAATATAATAGCATGGAACAATAAAAAATTATAGATACGCTGGAGACGTATCAAGCATCCCCAAGCTTAATTCCTGCTCGTCCTCGAGTAGGTAAATGATAAAGATAGAATTTTTGATGTGGAATGCTACCTGAGGGAGTCCTGGATTAGGGGGTGCCCGGATAGCCGGACTATAACCTTTGGCCGGACTCTTGGACTATGAAGATACAAGATTGAAGACTTCGTCCCGTGTTCGGATGGGACTTTCCTTGGCGTGGAAGGCAAGCTTGGCAATACGGAGATGTAGATCTCCTCCCATTGTAACTGACTCTGTGTAACCCTAGCCCTCTCCGGTGTCTATATAAACCGGAGGGTTTTAGTCCATAGGAGGAATGACAATAATACCATAGGCTAGCTTCTAGGGTTTAGCCTCTTTGATCTCGTGGTAGATCTACTCTTGTACTACACATATCATCAATATTAATCAAGCAGGAGTAGGGTTTTACCTCCATCGAGAGGACCCGAACCTGGGTAAAAACATTGTGTCCCTTGTCTCCTGTTACCATCCGCCTTGACGCATAGTTCGGGACCCCCTACCCGAGATCCGCCGGTTTTGACACCGACATTGCTGCTTTCATTGAGAGTTCCTCTGTGTCGTCACCTTTATGCCCGATGGCTCCTCCGATCATCAACAACGATGCGGTCCAGGGTGAGACCTTTCTCCCCGGACAGATCTTCGTGTTCGGCGGCTTTGCACTGCGGGCTAATTTGCTTGGCCATCTGGAGCAGATTGAAAGCTACACCCCTGGCCGTCAGGTCAGATTTGGAAGTTTGAACTACACGGCTGACATCCGCGGAGACTTTATCTTCGACAGATCCGAGCCACAACCTAGTGCGCCGCACTGTCACGATGGGCATGACTTAGCTCTACCGCCGAACAGTGCCCTGGAGGCCGTGCCCGCAACAGCTCCGACCCTTAGCTCGGAGCCAACTCCACCGATCGAGGGCGGGTGGCTAGACACCGCCTCGGGGGCTGCAGTCTCAACGGCGATCGAGCCAAACACCAGCCTTATCCTCTGCGAAGCCCGTGACTCCAAGGTGCCAGACCCTACTCCGGACTCCGAACCCTCCGTGCCCTTGCCAATCAAATTCGATTGGGCGCCGATTATGGAATTCACCGCCGCAGATATCTTTCAGCACTCGCCCTTCGGCGACATTCTGAATTCACTAAGGTCTCTCTCTTTGTCAGGAGAGCCCTGGCCGGATTATGGCCAACAGGATTGGGATGCGGACAACGAAGAAATTCGACGCCCACCCACCACCCACTTCGTAGCCACTGCCGACGATTTAACCGACATGCTTGACTTCGACTCCGAAGACATCGACGGCATGGACGACGATGTAGGAGGCAAACAGGAACCAGCACCCATAGGGCACTGGACAGCCACCCCATCCTACGATGTATACATGGTGGACACACCCAAAGGAAATGACGAGGACGAACGGGAGGACGCAACGAAGGGTCGTTCCTCCAAAAAGCAGTCAAAGCGGCGGCGTAAGCGCCGCTCCAAGCCTCGCCTCGACAGAGACATTGGTCATACAAACCCAGCCACAGAGCAGGGTGAGCCGGCGAACGATGAACATGGCATCGAGCAACCGTCCGAACAAGGCAACTTGGATAAACAAACCGCACAACCCGTCCCTGGCGAAGATAACAGTCTGGACGACCTCACGCCGGACAAGTTCCAAGAGCAGAAGAACCTCCACAAAAGGCTTGTCGCCACTGCGCGTAGCCTGAAAAAGCAGAAGCGGAAGCTCAAAACTGTGGAAGATGCACTCAGAATCAGGTGGAGCAAAGTACTCAACACCGCAGACAAATACGGCGACAGTCGCCACACAAAAAGTTACCCGAAGCGAAAGCTCCTGCCTGAATTTGATGAGGAGGCCTTAGAGCCTCCGCAATCAACAAATAAGGAAGCCACCCAGTCGGATAAACGACCCCATGGCCAATATAGAGCGGCAAGAGGCGCTGCACACAAACCAGCACGCGACCCACTGAAGGATTCACATCAAAAAGATGGCCCAGCCAAATCTATCTACGGGCCAAGAAAGCAAGCTTTAGTAAGCAATGCAACACAACAAACATCCGAACACTACGGCACACCCAAATACAGGGGTGCCGCACACCCCCTATGTTTCAATGATGAGGTGCTGGACCATGAATTTCCAGCGGGATTCAAGCCCGTAAACATAGAGGCGTACGACGAAACGACAGACCCTGGAGTCTGGATTGAGGACTATATCCTCCATATCCATATGGCCCGAGGAGACGACCTCCACGCCATAAAATACTTACCCCTCAAGCTCAAAGGGCCAGCCCGGCATTGGCTTAAAGGCCTTCCCAAAAACACCATTGGAAGTTGGGAAGAGCTCGAGGATGCTTATCAGGCAAATTTTCAAGGGACCTATGTCCGGCCTCCGGATGCAGACGATTTAAGTCATATAACTCAACAGCCCGGAGAGTCAGCTTGGAAACTCTGGAACATATTTCTTACTAAAAAGAACCAGATAGTCGACTGTCCGGACACCGAAGCCTTAGCAGCTTTCAAACACAGCGTTTGAGATGAATGGCTCGCCAGACACCTCGGCCAAGAAAAGCCAAGAACAATGGCAGCATTAACAAGCCTCTTGACCCGCTTTTGCACGGGAGAGGACAGCTGGTTCGCAAGATGCAGCACCAGCAACCCAAGTACATCTAAAGTCAGGGACGGAAATGGGAAACTGCGTCGCAGCAAGGACCAGCGCCGAAATAAGGGAAACAGCCCGAAGAGCACGGCAGTCAACACCGGATTCAAAAGCTCTCGGCAGGGTCAGAAAAAGCTGCCCCTCAAGGATAACAGGGATGATCTATCTAGCCTAAACAAAATCTTGGACAAAATATGTCAAATCCACAGCACTCCCGGGAAGCCTGCAAACCATACCCACAGAGAATGTTGGGTCTTCAAGCAATCCGGCAAACTCAACGCCGAACACAAGGGGCTCGATACACCAAGTGAGGACGATGACGAACCCCACAAGCAGAGCACCGGGAAACAAAAGAATTTCCCACAAGAAGTCAAAACAGTAAACTTACTTCACGTGACAAAAGGGAAAAACAAAGTGGCGCCTATAGAGATACGCGCCATGCGGCCTATCACAAAGGAGTCTCGCCACTGGTTGTTAAAACCGATCACCTTCGACCATCAGGATTACTCCGGAAGTATCCGGAACGCAGGTTGGACCGCCTTGGTATTAGATCCGATAATCGACGGATTCCACTTTACACAAGTCCTGATGGACGGCGGCAGTGGTCTAAACCTGCTATATCAGGACACAGTCCGCAAAATGGGGATGGACCCAACAGAAATTTGCCATAGCAACACTTCCTTTAAAGGAGTAACGCCAGGCCCGGATGCCCATTGCACGGGTTCTCTCCTGCTAGAAGTAATGTTCGGTGCCCCCGATAACTTCCGCCGCGAAAAGCTAACCTTCCACATCGCCCCATTTTCAAGTAGCTATCAAGCACTACTGGGACGCGAAGCTTTCGCCCGCTTTAACGCAATACCGCATTATGCATCTCTCACGCTTAAGATGCCCGGCCCACGAGGCATCATCTCACTAAAGGGAAATATTGAATATTCCTCGCGCGCAGAAGACTATACGGCTGCCTGGACAGCCACACATTAAAACAGCTTCACCAACAAAAGCATCTAACAGGTCATTAAGACCACAGACACGGCTAGGCGAGTCCGGAGCAAACTTATAATTGATAAAGGTTTTTGTAGCCGTACACCCCTATACAAGGGGCTCCGCGTATGTAAAATAAGCGACAATAAGGCTCAATTTCCCCATCTTGAATTATACTTTGTTTACTTAGTACAACATATATTTCGCACGACTATTCTTCTTTCAACTAAGTTTCTCTCTTTTACAGATGAACACCGTGCTACACCCATCTAGGACACGGCACAACGGAGACACAGGCACAGATGTGCAGCAGGGACCCGTCCCAAGGATTCTCTTTAGATTAAGACCCTACGTAAATCTTTTTCACTATTTCTTGTTGATGCACATCCCCCAGATTCACAGTATAACCGAGGAGGAGGCTAGCGTCTTGGCATGTGGCCACGTCAGAATTTCGCACGTACCTAGACACCAGGGGCTTATTATCATGGGCACTGCTCAACCCATTTTTATAAAGACCGAATACCTTAGGGAGTGTTCGGCGTCGCGAGTTTGGCCTTATATGCATCAGCTCCGAATCATGTCTTTGGTCAAATGTTGGGTTTGCCCGGCTCCTGTGTTTTGCTGCCTTACATTCCACTCTATCGGCTAAGGAGGCACTAGGAGAACTAGTGCGATTGTGCCCGGTTCAGCCAGGCGAGCACCTCAGTAGAGAAAGCCAAAAACTGACTGTCATGGTATAGCGTGAGACTGGTCAACCACTCGATGACCTATCAGAGTCTTCGGGATTCCTCCGCATTAACGAAGGGCCGTTTCCCGGCCAGGCACACACGCGCCCCGAGTTCGGGCCAGCGCAGCGCCAGCAGGGGCTATATAGTACCCCCCTCCCCCTGTCAAACTCCTATGGCTAAGTGAAAGTGATAAAGCATTATAGTCCGATTGCCTAGTTCGCTGCGCTATCACCTCCTTCATGGACCAAGAGTTGGATCAATTGTGAGAATGCGCCTTCTGCGAACACCCCCGCATTATATGCGTGGGGGCTGAAGCCGACGACTGCCATCTTTCAGATTATATACATATACCTCAACGGCCGCACAGGAGGCATTATAATACTTGCAGGCACAAGTATAAAAAGCTTCTACAATTCATCAAAATATTGTTTTACAATAATACACGTTATTCAAACATAATATCCTTCGAGCATTGCGTCTCTATTAAACGAGCGCCTTGCAGAACTTCCTAAAAATAGTGCTTAGCAGGTATTCGCCCTCCGTCCGAATCTTGGGATGCAACAGCGGCGGCCTCCATCTCCGCCCAGTATGTCTTCACACGGACAAGGGCCATCCGCGCACCCTCTATGCATGCTGACCTCTTCATCGCATTGATATGCAGCACGGCACCAAGGAACTGCTGCACCAAGCTAAAATAACTGTTCGGCTTTGGCCTTTCCGGCCATAGATGATTAACGACATCCTTCATGGCGAGTCCGGACAACCTATTCAGTTCGGCCCATTCGGCCAAACGATCGGTCAACGGAAGCGGACGCTCCGGATTGTTGAATTGTGACCAGAAGAGCTTCTCCACTTCGCTATCTTTCTGATCTCAGAAATGTTCGGCCGCATCAGCGGCACTCGCAGCTAAATCCAGATATGCGTCCGCCGAACTCCACATCTGGTCCAACTGAGCGTATTTAGGATCTCTGAACTTCATCAGCAGCATAAAGGGCTTTCCAGCCGCGATATCTCCGGCCTGACGCAGCTCCTCCTTCATCGCTCTCATCGCAGAACAAGCATCCTTGGCCGCTGTAGTGGCCTTCTCTAGGTCTGTCTGCTCCGCCCGATCTTCTTTTTCAAGAAGCTTGCAGCGGTCAGCAGCGTTCTTTAACTTCACAGCCATTTCGGCCATTTCCTTCTTGCTTCGGCAGTGAGCAGCCTGTTCGGCTTTCAGCTCTTCAATTTCCTTTACGGCAGCCGCATCACTTCTCCTGGCTTGCTCCTTGGCTCGGGCAAGTTCCGCCCGAAGGCTCTCCATGGCAGCGGCCCCATCTGCATCAAACGCACACGCTATAAGATACTGGCATCAAGCTCCTCTTACCAGGTGTCTCTGGAGAAATTACATACATTGTGCCTCGTCAAGCCGCTTGTTGACAACCGCGATGTCGGCATCTACCACGTCAAGTTGTCGCGTTAGCTCGGCAAATTCATTAGTCCGGCTGGCCACCGGACACTTCGCCACCTACATAGGATGGCGAAAAAATTACACCTCGGACTATGATCCTCTGCGTGTTGTCATCTTCGACAAAACACAGAGTCTCAGGGGCTACTATCTACACAGGGTGCATCTTATATGCAGAACTGTCAAAAGGTACATCACCTCGCGTACCTCAAAACCTGTCAGTAAACTCCTGACGGCCTCGTGCAACCCGCTTTTAGTGGATGTAATCCTTTCAATTACCGTACCCATCAACGTACGGTGTTCCTCTGAGATAGACGCTTGCCCTAACAGATCCTTTAGTTCATCCGACCGAGCACCAGGCGGTGCCGGACACATTCGATGGCCTTTTTCAAAAACCTGACACAGATGGCCTTGGGGGGCCATATGACTGCCTTCCGGCCCTGCCGGATTCGGATAAACCCTCCACGACGATACCTCAGGATCGCCCGCTTCGTAAGGCGGTATGGCAGGGGGAGGCGTTCCGCTCTCGATCATCTCCGGAAGAAGATCCACCGAAGATGAGCTCTGCTGAGAAGCGCTGAGATCCGAACTACAAGGTAAAATTTCGGTTATTTTCCTCAGAAATAAAACAAGGATTTCTCTCATTTTAAACCTCCCCTCTCTACTTACGGCTCGGTGGAGGGCTGATCCCCTTGAGGGCATAGTACGGCCGAGGCATCCCCCGGCACAGGACCCTCTAGCGAAGACTTCTTCCCCCGCTTTGAGACCATGGACTCCGGGTCTTCAGAGGCAGTCCTCTTCCTCCCCTGAGTAGAGGAATTTTCGATTCCTCCTTTCCAGAAAGCCTCCTTCGGGGAGGCAGCAGCTTCTTTGTCCCCCCCTTGCTTTCTTCCGAAGGCACGACCTCCAGCATCCTGGTTAACACGGGATCCCGCGAGGTCTCGGGAAGGGGGGCTGGACACCTGATTAACTTCGCCTTCGCTACCCACTCCTGTTTCAAAGACAACTCTTTTAAGGGTGATGTTGTGATAAATGAACGGATGGTGTGTCCGGGCACAGGGCTACTTACTTGAGTATCCGGACGATTGCAGCTCAGACCTGCGTCCTCCGTAGAATCCGGACACACTACTTGTGGTCCGAAGAACAATTTGTACATCTCCACGGGCGTCATGCCAAGAAAATGTTGGAGAACTCGTGGTCCCTCCGGGTTGAACTCCCACAGGCGGAGGGGGCGACGTTTGCAGGGCAGAACTCGGCGAATTAACATAACCTGCGTCACCACGACCAGACTGATGTCTCTTTCTAGGAGATCTCGGATGCGGCCCTGCAACAGGGGCACGTCCTTTGCCGACCCCCAGTCCAGCCCCTTATTGACCCATGACGCCAGTCGTGGCGGGGGACCCGAGCGGAAAGCAGGCAGCGCCACCCACTTGGTGCTCCTGGGAGCTGTGATATAAAACCACTCTTGTTGCCATAAGCTGAACTCCTCTTGAAAAGAGCCCTCGGGCCATGGAGCGTCAGCATTCTTGCTTATAACAGCGCCTCCGCACTCCGCGTGCTGTCCCTCAATCATCTTCGGCTCTACTTTAAAGGTCTTAAGCCACAGTCCGAAGTGAGGAGTAATACGGAGGAAGGCTTCGCACACGACAATGAACGATGAGATGTGGAGGATGGACTCCGGGGCTAAGTCGTGAAATTCCAGCCCATAATAAAACATGAGCCCCCTCACGAAGGGATCCGTCGCGAAGCCTAGCCCTCGGAGGAAGTGAGACACGAACACCACGCTCTCACCAGGCTTGGGAGTAGGAATAACCTGCCCGTGAGCAGGCAGCCTATGCGAGATTTCGCCGGTCAAAAACCTGGCCTCTCTCAGCTTTAGCACGTCTTCCTCCGTGACGGAGGAAGGCGTCCATCGGCCTCGAAGGTCGGAGCCGGACATCGTCGAAGGTCCGAAGCGCCTGAAATCTGGGGCCTTGGGTGTTGGAACTCGAGGCGAAGGGCGAATTCGATTGAGATCAAAAGAAAGGAGTAAGGCCTTGGTCTCTTTATAAGAGGTTGAATACCAAGAGCCCTCCCCGTGACCGTTTGGGACTCGCCTTTGATCGAGGAGACACACCAACGGGCACGATTGGGTTACCCACGTCCGTATTGATGAGAATCCCGTAAATAAAGGGGACACGATCTCTGCTTCGACAAGACGTGCCAAGGAAACCGCCTCGCAAAACGCATTGAGGTGGGACAGTAAAAACGGTTCAAATAAAGGCTTGTCTATGGCATGATGACACGCTACGGAATACGTCAGCAGATTAGACTTGTGTAAATATTATTCTCTCTATGGCAGTATGTGGAACTTATTTTGCAGAGTCGGACATTATCCTTGTGTTCAAAATCTTCTATGAAGTATTCGGAGGAGGAACCCGCCTTGCAATGCCGAAGACAATCTGCGCGCCAGACTCATCGTCATTGAAGCCTGGTTCAGGGGCTACTAAGGGAGTCCTGGATTACGGGGTGTCCGGATAGCCGGACTATAACCTTTGGCTGGACTCTTGGACTATGCAGATACAAGATTGAAGACTTCGTCCCGTGTCCGGATGGGACTTTCCTTGGCGTGGAAGGCAAGCTTGGCAATACGGAGATGTAGATCTCCTCCCATTGTAACCGACTCTGTGTAACCCTAGCCCTCTCTGGTGTCTATATAAACCGGAGGCTAGCTTCTATGGTTTAGCCTCTTTGATCTCGTGGTAGATCTACTCTTGTACTACCCATATCATCAATATTAATCAAGCAGGAGTAGGGTTTTACCTCCATCGAGAGGGCCCGAACCTGGGTAAAAACATTGTGTCCCTTGTCTCCTATTACCATCCGCCTAGACGCACAGTTCGGGACCCCCTACCCGAGATCCGCCGGTTTTGACACCGACACTACCTAACATATTTATCAATGTAATTTTCTTTATTGTGGCATGAATGTTCAGATCCGAAAGATTTAAGACAAAAGTTTATTGACATAACAATAATAATACTTCAAGCTTACTAACAAAGTAATTATGTCCTCTCAAAATAACATGGCCAAAGAAAGCTCATCCCTACAAAATCATATAGTTTCGTCATGCTCCATCTTCGTCACACAAAATACTCAAATCCTGCACAACCGCAATGACAAGCCAAGCAATTGTCTCATACTTTAGTAATCTCAAACCTTTTCAACTTTCATGCAATACATGAGCGCCAGCCATGGGCATAACACTATAGGTGGAATAGAGTGGTGGTTGTGGAGAGGACAAAAAGGAGGAAGATGGTCTCACATCAACTATGCATATCAATGGGCTATGGGGATGCCCATCAATAGATGTCAATGTGAGTGAGTAGGGATTTCCATGCAACGGATGCACTAGAGCTATAAATGTATGAAAGCTCAACAAAAGAAACTAAGTGGGTGTGCATCCAACTTGCTTGCTCACGAAGACCTAGGGCATTTGAGGAAGCCCATCATTGGAATATACAAGCCAAGTTCTATAATGAAAATTTCCCACTAGTATATGAAAGTGACAAAATAAGAGACTCTCTATCATGAAGATCATGGTGCCACTTTGAAGCACAAGTGTGGAAAAAGGATAGTAACATTGTCCCTTCTCTTTTTTTCCTTTTTTCCTTTTTTTCTCTTTTTTCAGGCCTTTGTTTTTTTATCTGGCCTTTCTCTCTATTTATTTATTTATTTCCTCACATGGGACAATACTCTAATAATGATGATCATCACACTTCTATTTATTTACAACTCAAAGATTACAACTCGATACTTAGAACAAAAATATGACTCTATATGCATGCCTCTGGCGGTGTACCAGGATGTGCAATGAATCAAGAGTGACATGTATAAAAAATTATGAACGGTGGCTTTGCCACAAATATGATGTCAACTACATGATCATGCAAGGCAATATGACAATGATGGATCGTGTCATAATAAACGGAATGGTGGAAAGTTGCATGACAATATATGTCGGAATGGCTATGGAAGTGCCATAATAGGTAGGTATGGTGGCTGTTTTGAGGAAGGTAAATGGTGGGTTTATGGTACCGACAAAAGTTGCGCGGTACTAGAGAGGCTAGCAATGGTGAAAGGGTGAGAGTGTGTATAATCCACGGACTCAACATTAGTCATAAAGAACTCACATACTTATTGCAAAAATCTACAAGTCATCAAATACCAAGCACTACGCGCATGCTCCTAGGGGGATAGATTGGTAGGAAAAGACCATCGCTCGTTGATACGTCTCCAACATATCTATAATTTTTTATTGTTCCATGCTATTATATTATTTGTTTTGGATGTTAACGGGCTTATTTATACACTTTTATATTATTTTTGGGACTAACCTACTAACTCAAGGCCCACTACAAATTGTTTTTTTTGCCTATTTCGGTGTTTCAAAGAAAAGGAATACCAAACGGAATGAAACCTTCGAGAGAGTTATTTTTGGAACAAACGTGATCCAGAGGACTTGGAGTGGACGTCAAGCAACCAACGAGGAGGCCACGAGGCAGGGGGCACGCATACCCCCTTTGGCGCGGCCTCCACCCTCGTGGCTCCACCGACCTACTTCTTTGAGAAAAACAATGTGTATTGTTAGCTCTTGGATATTCCTAAAATTTTGTATTTATGGTTTGCACAATTTTATGATATTTGAGTATAAAAAACTCATGAGTAGATTTTCTAAGCACATTCTGTATTTTGACCCAGAGTTGTTGCTTCGTTCATGCATCAGATAGTCACACTTCTCACAAGAAACGAAACCACTCTCAAATTATTTCTTCTCGGTGCAACTAAGACACAAAGTCGTGAAGCAACCTTGCCATGTTACTTTACAAAAATAGTTAATAATATCTATATACATGGTTAGATCATGAGTGCAATACAAAAAAGTTGCAATGCTCATTTAGAATTCACAAACTAAATGTATAATAATGCTAATGATTGCACATACATGGTAGTAGATCAATGGGGTAAGTATATATGTGTGATTTACTAGGATCGTATAGTTACAAATACATTTATAAGGGGATCTTGGTTGAATATTAAGCAGGACATAGGGTCATAGAGCAACAATGTCATGTTAGTTTAGAAAAATGTTAGATCTCCATATACATGGTTAGATCAAGGATGCGATGAGAAATTTGCAATGCTAACTTACACTTTATATAACCACCATAGGATAATGCTACTTATTGCACATGAAGTAATGCAAGTAACTAAATGGAGTAAGCTTCCGTTTCTTTGAGAAAAATGGAGTGGGTAGCTATAGGTGATTTACAAAAATCCTAATGTTACATATAATCATTTATGAGAAGATATTGGTTAAACTTTTGGTTGGATGTACTACAATCTTGAGCTAATAAATGAAATAACTAGCTATGAGTTATTTGCGTGGATCTTAAAATTATATACAATCATTTATCAGAAGATATTAATTGGTTAAAAGTTTGGTTGGATGAACCCGTCCAATAAACTTGGACGAGAAGAGTACGACCATTGTAGTACACTCATAATTCAAGTGTGTAGTATATTCCTGAGCTAATAAATGGTATAAATAGCTATTAGTGATTTTCAAAGATATTCACATTACACACCATCATTTATGAGAATATTATTTAGCATTATGCACAATCATTTATGAGAATATTTTTGGTTAAATGTTTGGTTGGATGAACCCGTCCAATAAACCCGGACGAAGAGTGTATGATAGTAGTAGTACAACCATACTATTGGTGTGTAGTAAAATCTTGAGCTAATAAATGAGTAACTAGCCATGAGTCATTTACAAGAATCTTAAAATTACATGCAATCATTTAGGAGAAGATGTAAATTAAACATACACAGGGGAGGGGCGATGACTATGAGAAGATATTGGTTAAACGTCATAGGTGCATAGTACGATCCTCGCAGCCCACAAGCCACCCACGGTTACGAGGAGGGTGGTTGAGGCGGTGTTGTGGCCTGAGAAGAAGAAGCCCGGCAGGGCGGTGGTCGGAGTCGATGGTTCGTAATGCTCAACTGGCTTGGGGTCAAGCTCGGCTTCGACACGACGACGAGGCCTTCAACGCTGATTTTTAGGACTTCGACGCCAACTCCGGGTACTTCAACTTGGAACGCGGGCATGGCGCGATATCTTCGGAGGATGAAAATGACAAGGTTGTCGAGATCAATCCGTTAGCTGCCAAGAGATCCATCTCAAAAGGTTTTAATCTGCTCATTTTATAACCTTTTGCGATTGACCACTGTAGAAGCTAGGATATTGTGTGATTGGTTTAGATTCCTTGGGTAGGAAAAGAAATTGTGTGGGGTTGGTGTTGGAAGGCTTGATTTGTTGGTGTTAGGGCATCTTCAATGTTGAGCCGCTAACCAGACACACTCAACATCCGCGAACGCGTATGGGCGCGTCCACAGACCCGGATTTGGGAGCTGGTCATCCAACCCTATTCCTCAAATGTCCGCCTCTATTAACTTAAGAAAATAGTAATGGCCTTCCATCAAATAGCAATGGTGCTCCACTATATACAATGATTTCTAGCTTGTGAGAGCCGCAACCCAATTCACTTCCTCCAAATAACCATTGTGAGTTGCAGATCTTCTGCCAAAATAGCTTGTTAGAAATGCAAACCTTCCACCAATGAGAACCTAACAGAAATCAAACTGATTTCCAAGTTATTTTGACCACTCACTTCCATCAAAAAGCAATGTCCTTTGACCAAATAGCAGTGGCCTTCCTCCAAAGCAAACAAAGAGGAGAGAGGCTGTGGCATGAGGTATTTGGTGGCTTTTGATTGGCAAGGCAAACACCCGAACTTCTAGAAATCTTCCCATGCTTTTGCATGATTTGTGGTAATTCAGGGGGCCAGATGCATCCGCGGACATATGCGGCTCCAGGGTTGGATGATAAAAATTGGTTTGACGCATTTGCGGTCGTTTTGAGGGACGTCATTGGAGATGCCCTGTCACCTGTTTGTTTAGAGATTTGGGGTTGGAATGGATTGGATATTATGAAGTGAATTGGGTTTAGGGCTAGGCCTTTTTCATTTCTCAGCCATGTTTCCTTGAACTGATTAGGCTGGTAGGTTGGTTTCACCACTCTTCCCGCAGAGAATCAATTTTGGTTGCTAGGTTGTTGATATTGTGATTTATATTTTTTGTGACCTTTGATGGAGATTAACACATTTACTGTTTATAGTCAACTGGGTTTGAAAATCTACAGAGGGCCGAATTTCTCTATTTTTTATTGAGGTCTTGACCTTTTGGGTTGTTTCCTTGTTTTATATGGTTGTAGGTTTGAATGGGAATTTTCTATACTTGGTTCAGTTGTCAGTCTGAAGGATTATTTTGGTAAATGTTGAGTCCTACTAGAAAACAATCCTTGATTCTGCATCATCGATAATGGAATTTTTTTCACAGGGTTGATAATGGGATTTAAAGATCAATAATTACAAAATGATGGCAAAGGTCTATATCATGTCCATAAGTTGTAATTTAATTTATTTTGTGGGTGACTAATGCTTTCACCGAAACATGAAGAGGATTGCACCCATGATGGTTCAGTGTTCATAAGAATTGTGATATTATACATATGAATTCGTGCACATGATGAAATTAATTACTTTTTGTGAGACAAGCTTTTCTATATTCATCTATATTAGCATTGACATTGATCTTGCATTGCAGATGATTTGAGCACCAGGACTAGTGCTGGTTTTGATGGCCCCGCACAAAGGCCAGGTAAAAGGAAGAGAAAAAACCAATTCAGGGGCATTCGGCAACGCCCCCGGGGTAAGTGGGCTGCTGAAATCAGAGATCCTATTAAGGGTGCCTATGTTTGGCTTGGTACTTTCAATAGTGCTGAAGAAGCTGCAAGAGCTTATGATGTTGAAGCACGTAGGATCCGTGGCAAGAAGGCCAAGCTTAACTTTCCAGATGAACCAACAATTCCTCAGAACCACCGTGTTCTCCATGTTATTCCTAATAAAGTACCCAAGCCAAGCACAACACAAGAACATAGTTTCATACCAGCACTCAACAACCTTGCCAACCAAAATGATTTCGTCTACCCATCTGCTAACTTCACATCAAACCAGCCACTTGTTCAGCTTGACAACATGCCATTTGTTCCTGCAATGAGCTCTGTTACCCCTGTTGAAGTTCCTGCTATGAATTTGTACCATGACCGGAGAAGTAACACCTTTGGATGTTCTAAGTTGGGCCGAGAGTATTACACCAAGACTCCTGATATATCATCCATTGCTCCCATTTCAACCATTGCTGAAGGAGAAGGATCCACACCTATCAAGAGTAACACCAACAACTCAATGGTTCATCCTGTTATGGAGAATAATGGTGTCAATTTGGAACCTTGGATGAGATATCTTATGGATGATAGCGTGGATGAGATGATTAGTAGCCTATTGAATTTTGATGTGCCTCGGGATGTCGTTGGAAACATGGACTTTGGAGCTTCGATGACATGCCCGTCTGTGATCAATTTTTCTCAGAGAATCAAACCCTATATATCGGAAAAAATGGTAAGCCTTCCAATTTGGAAGTTCAGTCCGAGTTGATAATGTTTTCATTAATCTGAATTTATTGTTTCGTGTTTCAGGAATAAGACTATGGAAGATTTGGAAGCACTCTATTACCTCCGACTAGCATATGCTTCTATTCAAGCTTAGAAGCAAAAAAAGTTGCATCTTGATTCTATATTGTAATCGACCCATTCCCTAGTTGACTATCGATGTCTGGAAACCAATTATGAGTCCGATGAACCGTTGTCTTGTCTTTTGCCAACTTTTATGTCACCAATACCATTTCTAAATGCGAAAACATGAATTCTTGTCTAGTTTGGTTTAATTTGTGCACTTCTTCTCATTTCCTTTCGTTCTAGCTGTTTATTTATATTTTGGAAATAAAATTAGCTTATAAGCGACCATGTTTATATAAGCCGACTAGCATATATTTTTTTGACCTGGAAGACTGCAGGGCTTACACCCCACAACATTTTATTAGAAAAAAACAAGGTACAAATACAAGATTCCTCAAGAGGAGGAACAAAGAAATAGAAAAGCTATACAAGAAAGGTTAAAGAAATCTAAAAAAGAAAGGAGAGGCACTAAAATCTACTACTAGGAAAGAAAGAATATACAAATAAGAAGGGCCTCAAGGGGCAAGAAATCAATCCATTTGAGTAGAGCTTCCTTGTATCTGGTCTTGATCCGGTGTGAAAGAAGAGTAATATCATGGATAAACCCATTTCTCCACTGCATAAAAGTTGGTTTGACCTGCCTAAAATCCCTGTCATTCCGAACTTTCCAAATATTCCACCATGCAAGAAATACCACCTCTCAGAAGAAAGTCTTATTGAACTCCCTACTGGCATGTAAGGCAATTTGCACCATATCCTTGCTGTCGAACCAGGAAACCTGCAGATAGTTCCATATTCTCATACTGAAGTTACATTGGAAGAATAGATGGTTCCTATCCTCAATGACTGCAGTCGGGCATAGGACACAACTAGGTCCATCATCAATTTTCCAATGGTGTCATTGAATCATATCCTTGGTGTTAACTCTGTCCATAATTACCAGCCAGGCAAACATTTTAATTGTCATGGTACAACAACTCTTCCAAACCCAGCTCAGAATAGGATTGGTAGAAACAGGCTGATGTGCAAAATCATAGTACATTTTTGCCGAGTACTCTGCCTTTTTTCCAGGCCTCCAATTCCATTTATCATTAAAATCATTGTTCAAGGAGGTCATAGCTAACAAGCTTGATAACTGATTGAACTCCCTAAAATCCAGTTTAGACAATTGTAAGGAAAACATTTGCTGCAAATTTCCTGCCTGTACCACTTCCATCACAGAGAGGTTCTTCTGCAGACAAAAAGAGAATAGCCTTGGAAACCTTTCTTGAAGTGGAATGAAAGACTGGTCAATCTCCCAATGATCAGACGAAAATAGCACAAAATCTCCTCTTCCAACGGAGACAGAGGTAACAACCCTAAACTTGTCCATTAATTTGCAAATGTCCCTCCACCAGAAAGAGCCACATAGAGTAGTGTCATGAGTAATTCTCTGAAAATAGTATGAGTCCCACAGCAAACGTACCCATGGCACATCTACTTTATTATAGAATTTATTCAGGTACATAAGAAGCAGTGCATCATTCTGTAGTCCCAGATTCAAAATTCCAAGCCCCCTTCATCTTAGGCTTGCAGACAAGGGGCCAAGCAGCCAAAGAGTGCCCCTTCTCTTGACCATATTTCCTCCAGAGGCACTGTCTCTATATCCTTTCTAACTGCTTTAGAATACCTTGTGGCAAAGATAGACTAGAAAGGAAGAAAATAGGCAGTGAAGATATCACTGAATTTACCAGTTGCAACCTACTGCCTTGTGGTAAGAACCAAGAGCTAGCAGTTAGCCTTCTTTCCATGCAGTCCACCAAAGGTAGCAAATCTACAATTTTTGGCCGAGTGGTTCCAACAGGAAGTCCCAAATAAGTGAAGGGCATTGAACCTAGCTGGCAACCAAACAGAGCAGCAAGTGCAGTAGCAATGGAGGAGCCACATTGATTGGGTACATTGAAGATTTATGGAAGTTAATTTGAAGTCCAGTTGCCAAAGAAAAGGAGTTCAACACTGATTTGAGGACCTCCTACTGAGCTGAGTCAGCATTCACAAATAGTAAACTGTCATCAGCATGTTGCACCACTGGATAATCAGGATCGTGTGTTGGCAATGGCAAGGTTAGCAGACCCTTACACAAAAGATCATTGATCATAGTATGCAAAAGATCAACAGCAATCACAAAAAGCAAAGGAGAGATAGGATCTCCTTGCTTTACACCACATTTGCACTTGAAATGTTTTCCAGGTACACCATTTAACAGGATAGATGAAGTTGCAGAAGATAATAGTTGTTGAACCCAGGTGATCCATTTGCTATCAAAGCCTTTTCCCACAAGAATTTTCAAAATTGCCTCATGCTAAATAGAGTCAAAAGCTTTTTCAAAGTCCAGCTTGAGCAATATGATTGGCTTCTTTGAATGGTTGCATTGATGAATATACTCAAAAGTCCAAGCAATACAATCTTGGATTGTTCTTGATTTAGTGAAGCCATACTGATTCTTATGAACACAGTTGGTGATTTCATCTTCAAACCTGTTAGCTGCCAGTTTAGTTAGAAATTTCAGTCCCACACTTGTCAAGGAGATTGGCGTAAAATCTCCTACACCCTCAGGTGTTTGCTTTTTTGGGATTAAAGTAATGAAAGCTTCATTGAGATTTTCCAAAAGAGCAGTGCCTGCATGAAATTCATTCACCAGCCTAATGAAATGACTGGAAATGATAGACCAGCATTTCTTTATGAAAAGGCCATTAAAACCATCTGGCCCTGGTGCCTTATCAATGGGCATTTCTTTTATGACCTTTTCAATTTCATGTAGCTAAAAAGGTTTTGTGATCACCTCAAGACCCTGCACTTTTGGGATAAGTGAGAGAATGTCATTGCCCAACAAAATTAGCTTAACCGTTCCCATTCTGCCCTTGAAAGCATCCAAAAATTCCTTTGCTATTTCCCCATGATCTGAAGAAACTGTTCCATCAGACAATTCTAGCCTAGCAATAGAATTCTTCCTAGACCTCTTTGTTGCCATGCCTGGAAGAATTTTGAATTTTCTTCTCCAGTATAAAAACTGCAAGTGTAAGAGATGCTCATGATGCATCTTAACTATCTTCCTGAAGTTATATTCAGGTATAGATAGAGGCCTCCAATCCACCAAATCATCCATCCACAGGATTACCCAATTGCACTTTTCAATCAATGATTTGATATGTGATAGCCCCTTCTACCATTTTTTGAGTGCAAACCTCAAGGACTTCAATTTGTCCATAATTACTGCAGTTATATGGGTCTTATGTGAAGGTTTGTTCCAAACCTCACTTACACAGTCCATGAACCCAGGTTGATGCACTCAATAGTTTTCAAATCTAAAGATATGAGCTTTTGGAATTGAGGTGTAGATGGATATTACACAAGGAACATGATCAAACGCAGTCTAGCAAGAGGTGCAACTTGTGTCATGGGGTACTGATTAATCCAAGTGGCAGAAGTAAAAAACCAATCCAATTGCTCAAGAAGTGGAACATCCTGCATGCTTGACCAGGTGAATCTTCGACCTTTTAAAGGAAGTTCCAGCAGTCCTAAGTGACCAATGATCTCATTAAAGATAAAAATGTCATTAACATTCCCACCAGGAAGATTACGACTGTCCATGGACCTAATGAAATTAAAATCTCCCAATAACAACCATTTTTGCTCGTGTCCCACCTGAAAATTATACAACCAGTTAACAAACTCATCCCTCATTATACCCTGACAAGGCCCATAAACATTTACTAGAATCCACTGGTCACTATTATGCACCGATGTGAAATTGATGATAATTCCAAAAGGCTTTACTTCAATTAAGACACCTTTAAAAACATCTGAACGCCACACTATCAGAATACCACCCGAGGCTCCTCTCGAGGGTGATTCAATGAACTGATCAAAACCCATAGGGCAAATGCTCTTAATTAATGAACGAGGACAATCTGATAACTTAGTTTCTTGCAAACAAGCAATAGCACACTGACTTTCTGTTATTTTCTCTCTAACAGAACGCTGTTGTGTTTCAGAGTTGAGACCACGAACATTCCAACAAAGCACCTTCCAATTACGCAAAGATATTTGATTCATGAGATAACCAGAAGCAAAGTAGAAAAAACTGCATGACATAGAATGCCATACACCCCACATCATAGGAAACATAAGACATCCAGTTCTGACCACACGGCATAAAGTTTATCACGACATAACCGACAAAAAATTTGACAGGCTCTCTACACCTAGATAAAGTTTGAAACTGCAACATTTAAACACCATTGGAGGAGGAGGAGTCCTTGGGATTAGCCATAAGCTTATCCTTGGACAGCAGGTTGGGTCGATCTCTAGCTCCTCTCCAATTGCTTGCAGCATGTTGAGAGGTGTGGATGGAGGGACATCTTCAGACTTGCCATTATCGCCAGCGTCGTCAGTATTGGGCTGGGCCTTCACATGCATGGGCTTGGACCGGGGATGCCTTTTAGTGGTCTGGAGGGAAAGTTGTTCAAAAATCACAGGCTTGAACCCATCCAGTTTTGCCGCGCTTCTTGTACATCTCCGTATAGAAGTATCCACTAAAGAAGCCACGGTCTTCCTTCTTCTTGTCTGCTTCTTTTCCTTGGCCTGCGCAGAAGAAAAAACAACAGAAGAGGAAACAGAGTTCTCCTCCAGGCTGTCAGACACAACATCTTCAGTGAATTCCTCTCCAGACACGATAGGTTCAGACACTGCATTATCATTAGTACTGTGAACCTCATCAGGTGAACCTCCAAAAAGAGCTCTGGCAACTGGGCGTTTAGCCACAATAGATTTCCTTAGAGCAAGGCTGCTGGGCAGGCTTGGCACCAACGAATACATCTTCTGAGAATCATCGAAGGCAATGGTCCACGTGTGCTTGGAGTATGTCACTATCCCAAATGGCTTAAAGAAGATAGGTCTAGGCACCTCCATGACAACAAATTAAGGTAACAGATTTTCAAAGATGGCCCAGCCACAATCCTTGCCATGCCAATGAAGATCTCATGCTGCTGAATGACAGGAGGTTGATATGGCACAATTGCCAAAGGATTTTCCAAAACGGATGGCTGCACATTGTCCTGTAACTGTTGGTCATGCTGAAACTGAAGTTACTCCTCAAACTGAACCTCAACATGCTGTTCAACAGACCCTGAACCCTCAGGCTGATCAATCAGAATAGAGACTTGGTCCTGCACCTCAGGCTGTGGCGGCTGCTGAACCTCATCCTCATTGTCCCCCTAGTTGGCATTTCCCCATCTAGCACCCCCAATGTTATTTTCTGGAGGCAATGGAGGGGCTACCGACGCATCGTTCCATCCCAGCATTGGATATGGTGGAAGAACAAACATTAGATTGTCTTGCAGCAGGTTTCTAGGTAATGGGTGAGGATTACTATCCAGAGGCATTGGATCTTCATCATTTGGAATCTGGTCAGTGAAGTCAACACCCAATACATAGCAAGCAGCGGTCCATGAGACCCGAGCTCCTCCCCATTCGGCATAGTCTCCAAAGACCACATCCCGTGGCACCAATAGTGTGTTCGGAAAACTTGCCTCTACTAAAGTACGAACTAGATATGGATCCTCACTATCCCAAGAGTGAAATTTCCCAAAGGTGCCTACCGCCTGTGATATGAACTCCGTATTGCGATAATCAAGAGGAATACCAATGAACATGAGCCAACCCTTATGGAACACATGATTCCCCTTAAAATTCTCTCCCTCATCATGCTTCATAAATCTAACAAAACGATCATCACCCAGAGGAAATGGGGCATGCTGAATCAACGTATATCTAACAGATGGATCCCTGACATGAAATAACCCAACCCCATGGAACCAAGGCTGAGTAGAGCAAACTAGAGTACCTCTGTTCTGAAGGAACTGAACAATCTCTTCCTTGACCGGCCCGAGCAGTCCCTCCGGAGAAGGCATGACCTTAGCGACCATGTAATCCTCATGGCGGCGAGGAGGACGTGCAGTCGGCGTGATGAAGGTGCGTGGAAGCCGCCTGTCCCCACCATCAATGATGTGATGGCCTGCCGGCAGGAAGCGCTGTGGATCAAGCTCAAAGTTCGCCATGGCTGAAATCTGTGGGGAGGGGATGGGGTTTTCTTTGGGAAGAGGAGGAGGGGGGAGTGGTGCAATGTGGGCGGTGATGATGTGACTGGGCAAGCTATCCCTATAACTCCAGCACGGTTCCCCTGACCGGCAGGGTTTTCTGATATACCCATGCTTTGTTGCAGAGAAATTGGTCTCCAAGCCAATCCATTGGTGCGCGTGAAATCATTACAATCTTTGCTAGAGTGACCCGTGCGTGGGCAAGCCGAGCAGACCGCTCGCATTCCAGAAGAGGCTGCAAGGTGGCCCCTATGAGAACACAGGGTACAGGTTAAAATACGGTCCACCATGTCATTGACCATAGCTTCAAATTGTTGTGAAGCTTCTTGCGTGGTGGGTACTTCTTGCTGATGGGTTGGTGGGCTTGGGTTAGTAGTTGCATCCAGCATCTCAGAAACTTGGGTATTCTAAGACAAGGCAGGCCCAATAACAGCTGAACCAGAGACTGGCCCAACAGAAAAATCTTGAGACACTGGACCAGATTGGAGTGCCTCCAAAGGTGATGGGCCAGATCCCAAGCTACCATTTTGAACTTGAGAAATTCCCGCTTCCGGAAATTGTGCAGCAAGATTACCAGAAACCACGGGCCTCGGATCCACAGGTAGCAGATCCTGTGAGGGCGACATGGTCAACCGGTGCAACTCCGGCAAAGGCTGAACAGTACCAAACACAATAGGTGGCCGAGCCACGGTCCAATGCAAGTCAAGGGGGAAGCTTGCCGAATAACAACACGCTCATGAGCAGATAGATCATATCCCCCATCCATAATAGTATCAATGCAATTTTGAGAAGCAGGATATCTATAACCTTTGTAAGCAGAATACTGTTCAAACATGGCAAAAGACAATTTCTTCCAAACTGTGGTAGCTGACTTAAGAGAAGATCTAACTGGAGGCTTATGCATGGCCAATATACCTAAAGTAGATCTACATTTAGTAGGACTAATCAGAATCCACTCAGCATCGCATTCCTTATGCCAGATCTTAAGTTCCCAAACCTAATTAGGCCCTCCATTGCCCCAAAGATTGAAATAATATTTGAACAAATCACAAGCAAATGAATGCAGATCCATAATAATAAATCCAACTTGCTTGCATGAGACTTGGAAATAAAAAACCTTGTCTTTGACATGAAGAACCAGAAAATCGATGGCCGACCAACCAATCGCAGCCTCCAGAGCTGCCGCCACCGAATCCTCCGACAACCGGAAAGCATGGCGGCTAAAGGACACAATCAATGTGAAAGCCCTCCTTCGTCCCATTGGATGGATCGTTTGGCCAATAGATCTAAAAACCACATCAGAAAAAACCCTACCCTTGGAGAAGTCCAAGCCAAGGGTAGATCCACTAGAGGAACCCATAAGAGATGGGTATTTCCTTGATCCAGAAGAGACGCCGGAGAGGATGATTGGAAGGGATCCACAGATTAGTGGAGGAGGATGGAGATCGCCGGTGGCGAGGTCAGCGCCATGGTGGGAGGTGGGAGGACTAGCATATATTGATTTTTAATACTTGGCTTATATTGTATTTGGTGTCAAGTTTGCTTTAATCTGTGCACTTGGTCGGCTTTTTCCTAGTTCCAGAGTCTCTATTGAAGCTTAGAAGAAAAAGAAGTTGCATCTTGAGTCTCTATTGTAATCGACCCATTCCCTGATTGACTATCGCTGTCTGGCAGCCATTTATGAGTCTGATGAACCGTTCTGTTGTCTTTTGCCAACTTTTATGTCATCGCTACCATTCCTAAATGTGAACAACATGAATTCGTGTCTAGTTTGCTTGAATCTATGCACTTCTTTTCATTTCCTTCCATTCTAGATGTTTATTTATATTTTGGAAATAAAAGTAGCTTATAAGCCACCATGTTTATATAAGCCGACTAGCATATATTGATTTTTAACACCTGGTTTATATTGAATTTGTTGTCAAGTTTGCTTTAATTTGTGCACTTGATCAACTTTTTTCCTAGTTCCGGAGTACCAGATATACTAATCTTTGATAATAGATGTGTATGTGTGATCATACGGAGTCGTTCCTACTACATGTAGTTGTTCTCACCGATGTAGTTTCTTAGACAAACATCTAGTGTACCTAATTCATGATTTGATGGATATGTTGCATTTCAGTGCAGTCTTGATTTATGTCTATAAAATTCACCTACATTCTATGCATTTTACTGTCTGCTACTTGTAAGCTGCATTGGAATATGCATTTTACTGTCTTTTACTTGTAAACTGCGTTGGAATTTTCCCCGGTGAGGAGGGGAGACGCAACACAATAGAGATAAGTATTTCCCTCAGTGAGAGCCAAGGTTATGGAGGCAATAGGAGAACCAAGCAAATTCCCTTCAACAACACCTACACACATAAAAGCAAATACTTGCACCCAACGTAGGCAAGAGGGTGTCAATCCCCATTGAACTTGTAATTGCAATGATTAATTCTGATAGTGATAGATAGATAAATAAATTTCAAAACAAAATAAAAGTAAATAAATCACAACAAGGTATTTTTGGTTTTTATAATATGTAAAAGTAGACCCAGGGGCCGTAATTTTCACTAGAGGCTTCTCTCTCGAACAAATAGCATACGATGGGTAAAAAAATCACTGTTGGCCAATTGCTAGAAAAGCGCATAATTATGACATTATTCATGGCAATGATCACACATATAGGCATCACGTCCGTGACAACTAGACCGACTCTTGCTTGCATCTACTACTATTACTCGACCAATTGACCGCTATCCAGCATGCATCTATGGTATTAAGTTCATGACAAACAGAGTAAGGCTTTAAGCAAGATGACATAATGTTGACAAAGTAAACTCAAGCAATATGAATAAACCCCATCGCTTTATCCTTGGTAGCAACAATACTGACGGTGTCTTGGACTAGGGTGTGCTAACCGAGTCGGCCCGTAGTCCCCGGGCTGGGCTAGTGGGTCCATATTCTCAATAAGGAAGACTCCAGAAGTTGTATGCCTAGATGGTTTCAAGACCGTATCTCCCGAAGGCTTGACATACCCTCCAAGATATTCCATGCCGCCTCCATGCGATCCTTAGATACCGACTATGTAACCCTAGATGTCCTACCTGGAGTGTATATAAGCCAAAGGGTTTACCCCGTAGAGGGACCAAATCACAATTACATTCTCCTAACCCTAGAGGTAGAACACAACTCATGATCTTGAGTTAGATCAACTCTTTACTTGATACATCTTCATGAATATAAACAAGAGCGGGACGCAGGGTTTTAATTCCATCAAGAGGTCCCGAACTTGGGTAAACACCATCTCTCTTGTTCCTCTTACCATCGATCCGAGATCAACGGCTTGGGACCTCCTACCCCGAGGTATGCCAGTTTTGACACTGATGCTCGTACTCTCACCGAGAGTTCCGCTGTGTGATCGCTTGAAAGATCGATGGCTCATCTGCAGATCAACTACAACGCCGGCCACAAACATGTTTACATCCCGTCCAACTTTTTGTATTCGAAAGCATGGTCTTCTACATCGACTCGACGGGACTTCTGGCCTCTGTCGAGAACTACGCCTCGGGTCAGATCATGACCTTCAGAGGCCTGGAGTACACCGTGTAGTCCCGCGGTGAGCTTGTCCCATCAGGCTGGACGCCAGGCTTGGTTGAGGGTTTACCAAACATCGTAGGCTCGACTCTGGAACCGATCTCCTTCAAGGACATCAGATCGGGCCCCTTGGCACCACCAGAGGCGCCTAGCACGAAGGTCCCAGGCGACCTCACCCTGACTCTTAGTCCAGATGCTAGTCCGGCCGCCATCTTGAAGGCCGCGGCGGATTTAGACCCGACCCCAGCGCAGGGTCAAGAATCTCCTTCGGATCCTCCCCATGCCAGAAAGACGTTGAGTTATACACCGGTCGTACTTCAAGTTAGCCCTGCTATAGCCAGGCCATGGACTCCAAAGAGCTATCTCGCCTGAATGAGATGCTTGACCGTATCCAGAGCATGTCAATCTCGGACGGCAAGACTTTGGTTTTCGACAAGATCGGACTTAAAAGCCAACGATCTAGAAATTTACATCCCACCCACCACCCACCTAGTAACCACGGTCGATGACTTAACCGACATGCTAGACTATGACAAGGCCATGGACATGGAAAAACACACCGATGGCCCCACCGAAAACACTTCACCATTAGTAAATACCGGCAAGTGGACTGCAACATCTACTTACGATGTATACATGGTCGACACTCCTAGGAACCCCCATAGCCATCGATGAAGACGCGGGCGGGGTACCTACAGAGAACCTAGCGGGAATAACGCCGCCACCAACAATGGCGGCATAGTGATACGTCTCCAACGTATCTATAATTTTTTATTGTTCCATCTATTATATTATTAACCTTGGATGTTTTATATGCATTATTATGCTATTTTATATCTTTTTGGGATTGACCTACTAACCTAGTGCCAAGTGCCAGATTGCAGTTCTTGTTTTTACCTTTTAAGAAAATAAATACCAAACAGAGTCCAAATGGAACGAAACTTTTTGAGGATTTTTCTTGGACCAGAACACACCCAGGAACCTTTGGGAGGAGGTCAGAGGGGCCACTAGTTGGCGAGAAGCTCGGAGGGCGTGCCCTGGGGGGGGGCTTGTGGGCCCCCTGATGCTCCTCTAATCCTAATATTTTCTCTATAAATACCCAAATATTTCCCGTATACTAGGGGCACACCAAAAATACTTTTCCACCGCCGCAAGTTTCCGTTCTCACGAGATCCCATCTAGACGCCTTTTTCGATACTCTGCTGGAGGGGGATTCGACCACGGAGGGCTTCTACATCAACCTTGATGCCCTTCCGATGATGTGTGTGTAGTTTACCACATGCCTACTGGTCCATAGCTAGTAGCTAGATGGCTTCTTCTCTCCCTTTGATCTTTGATACAATGTTCTCCTCGTTGTTCTTGGAGATTTATTCGATGTAATCTTCTTTTGCAGTGCGTTTGTTGAGATCCGATGAATTGTGGGTTTATGATTAGATTATCTATGAATATTATTTGAGTCTTCTCTCAAATCTTTTATGCATGATTAAGATAGCTTTGTATTTCTCCCCGATCTATTTATTTGGTTTGGCCAACTAGATTGTTTTTTCTTGCAATGGGAGAGGTGCTTTGTAATGGGTTCAATCTTGCGGTGCTTATACCCAGTGACAGAAGGGGACATGACACGTATTTCTATTGTTGCCATTAAGGACGAAAATATGGGGTTTGTTCATATTGATTGGATATATCCCTCTACATCATGTCATCTTGCTTAAGGCGTTACTCCGTAACTTAATACACTAGATGCATGCTGGATATCGATCGATGTGTGGAGTAATAGTAGTAGATGCAGGCACGAGTCTGTCTACTTGTTACGTACATGATGCCTATATTCATGATCATTGCCTTAGATATCGTCATAACTATGCGCTTTTCTATCAATTGCTCAACAGTAATTTGTTTACCCACCATATGCATTCGTCCAAGAGAGAAGCCTCTAGTGAAAACTATGGCCCTCGGGTCTATTTTTATCATATTATTTTTAGAGCTATAAAACAAAAAACACAAAAATACTTTGCTGCAATTTATCTACCTTTATCTTATTTTGCACTTTTACTTATCTTTTATATCCATCACTATCAGATCTCATCCTTGCAAGTAACCGTGAAGGGATTGAAAACCCCTTTATTGCATTGGGTGCAAGTATTTGTTTGTTTGTGCAGGTGCTATGATGACCCACAAGTATATGGGATCAAAATGTAGCCTTTTTTATAAGTAAGAGTGTCAAACCCAATGAGGAGCAGAAGGAATGACAAGTGGTTTTCAGCAAGGTAATGTCTGCAAGTGCTAAAATTGTAAGTAGCAGAGTAGTTTGATAGCAAGATAATTTGTAACGAGCAAGTAATGATAATAGTAACAAAAATGCAGCAAGGTAGCCCAATTCTTTTCAGGCAAAGGACATGCCAAAATGGTCTCTTATAATAAGCAAAATGTTCTTGAGGGTACACGGGAATTTCATCTAATCACTTTCATCATGTTGATTCGATTCATGTTCGCTACTTTGATAAATTGATATGTGGGTGGACCGGTGCTGAGGTGTTGTTCTTACTTGAACAAACCTCCTACTTATGATTAACCCCTCGCAAGCATCCACAACTATGACAAAAAGTATTAAGAATAAATTCTAACCATAGCATTAAACTTTTTGATCCAATTGGTCCCTTATGGAATAGCGTATAAACTAGGGTTTAAGCTTCTGTCACTCTCGCAACCCATCATCTAGTTGTTGGGGAACACAGTATTTCAAATTTTTTCCTATGATCACGCAAGATCTATCTAGGAGATGCATAACAACGAGCAAGGGAGAGTGTGTCTACGTACCCTCGTAGACTGAAAGCGGAAGCATTTAGTAACGCGATTGATGTAGTCGAACGTCTTCATGATCCAACCGATCGAAGTACCGAATGCACGGCACCTCCACGATCAGCACTCTTGATCTAGCTGAGGCCGAGGGTGAGTTCCGTCAGCACGACGACATGTTGACGGTGATGATGAAGTTACCGATGCAGGGCTTCGCCTAAGCACTACAATGGTATGACCGAGGTGTATACCTATGGAGGGGGCACCACACACGGCTAAAAGATCAACTTGTGTGTCTATGGGGTGCCCCCTCCACCAAATATAAACGAGCGGAGGAGGAGGAGGGCCGTCCACAAGGGGCGCGCCCAAGGGGGGGGAGTCCTACTCCAAGTAGGATTCTGCCCCCCCCCCTTTCCAACTTCCACAAGGAGAAGGGGGGAAGGAGAAGAGGGAGAGAAGGAAAGGGGGAATGACCCCCAACCCTAACCCAATTCGGATTGGGCATGGGGGGCACGCGCCTCCACTTGGTCGCCCCTCCTCTCTTCCACCAGGGCCCATGAAGGCCCATTAACCCCCCGGGGGTTCCGGTAACCTCCGGTACTCCGAAAAATGCTCAAACCTATCTGAAACCTTTCTGGTGTCCAAACATAACCTTCCAATATATCAATATTTATGTCTCAACCATTTCGAGACTCCTCGTCATGTCCGTGATCTCATCCGGGTCTCCGAACAAACTTCGGTTAATCAAAACACGAAACTCATAATACAAATCATCATCGAACGTTAAGCGTGCGGACCCTACGGTTCAAGAACTATGTAGACATGACCGAGACACAACTCTGGTCAATAACCAGTAGCGGAACCTGGATGCTCATATTGGCTCCTACATATTCTACGAAGATCTTTATCGGTCAAAACGCATAACAACATACGTTGTTCCCTTTGTCATCGGTATGTTACTTGCCCGAGATTCGATCGTCGGTATCATCATACCTAGTTCAATCTCGTCACCAGCAAGTCTCTTTACTCGTTCTGTAATACATCATCCCGTTACTAACTCATTAGTCACATTGCTTGCAAGGCTCATAGTGATGTGCATTACCGAGAGGGCCCAGAGATACCTCTCCGATACACGGGGTGACAAATCCTAATCTCGATCTATGCCAACTCAACAAACACCATCGGAGACACCTGTAGAGCACCTTTATAATCACCTAGTTACGTTGTGACTTTTGTTAGCACACAAGGTGTTCCTTCGGTATTCGGGAGTTGCCTAATCTCATAGTCATAGGAACATGTATAAGTCAAGAAGAAAGCAATAGCAATAAACTAAACGATCATAGTGCTAAGCTAATGGATGGGTCTTGTCCATCACATCATTCTCTAATGATGTGATCCAGTTCATCAAATGGCAACACATGTCTATGGCTAGGAAACTTAACCATCTTTTATTAACGAGCTAGTCAAGTAGAGGCATACTAGGGACACTTTGTTTGTCTATGTATTCACACATGTACTAAGTTTCTGGTTAATACAATTCTAGCATGAACAATAAACATTTATCATGATATAAGGAAATATAAATAACAACTTTATTGCCTCTAGGGCATAATTCCTTCAGTCTCCCACTTGCACTAGAGTCAATAATCTAGTTCACATCATCATGTGATTTCACACCAATAGTTCACATCTTTATGTGATTAGTTCACATCTTCATGCGTCTAATACCCAAAAGGTTTACTAGAGTCAATAATCTAATTCACATCGCTATGTGATTAACACCCAAAGAGTGATCATGTTTTGCTTGTGAGAGAAGTTTAGTCTACGGGTCTGCAACATTCAGATCCGTACGTATTTTGCAAATTTCTATGTCTACAATACTCTGCATGGAGCTACTCTAGCTAATTTCTCCCACATTTAATATGTATCTAGATAGAGACTTAGAGTCATCTAGATTGGTGTCAAAAGCTTGCATCGACATAACTCTTTATGACAAACTCTTTTATCACCTCCATAACCGAGAAATATTTCCTTAGTCCTCTAAGGATAATTTTGACAGTTGTCCAGCGATCTACTCCTAGATCACCATTGTACTCCCTTTCCAAAATCATGCTAAGGTATACAATAGGTCTGGTACACAGCATAGCATACTTTATAGAACCTATGAATGAGGCATAGTGAATGACTTTTCATTCTATTTCTATTTTCTGCCGTGGTAGGGTTTCGAGTCTTCACTCAACTTCACACCTTGCAACACAAGCAAGAACTCCTTCTTTGACTGTTCCATTTTGAACTACTTCAAAATATTGTCAAAGTATGTACTCATTGAAAAATCTTATCAAGTGTCTTGATCTATCTCTATAGATCTGGATGTCACGCCCTCGATGCGGCTATATATCCCACGTGTCGAAGCATGACTTAGAGGCATAGCTGCATTGAAAGCAATATCACAAGTGAGGTAATCTTCACACAACCCATGTAGTACATAAGGGAAAGAGATACATAGTTGGCTTACAATCGCCACTTCACACAATTACATGAATAAAGCATTACATCATCCAGGTACAATCAAGGTCTGACTACGGAACCAAAATAAAAGAAGACTACCCCAAATGCTACACAGATCCCCGATCGTCCCGACTGGGCTCCACTATAGATCAACTAGCACGAAACAACACAAAGGACAAGATCTTCATCGAGCTCCTCCTTGAACTTGGTTGCGTCACCTGCTCGGTTACATCGGCACCTGCAAACTGGTTTTGGAAGTAACTGTGAGCCACAGGGACTCAGCAATCTCACAGCCTCGCGATCAAGACTATTTAAGCTTATGGGTAAGGTAAAGGAATGAGATGGAGCTGCAGCAACCGACTAGCATATTTGGTGGCTAACAACGCAAATGAGAGCGAGAAGAGAAGGCAAAAGCACGGTTGAGAATCTATGATCAAGAAGTGATCCTAGAGCAGCCTACGTCAAGCATAACTCCAGCACCATGTTCACTTCCCGGACCCCGCCGAGAAGAGACCATCACGGTTACACACGCGATTGATGTGTTTTAATTAAGGTCAACTTCAGGTTTTCTATAACCGGACATTAACAAATTCCCATCAGCCCATAACCGCGGGCACGGCTTTCAAAAGTTCAAATCCCTGCAGGGGTGTCCCAACTTAGCCCATCACAAGCTCTCGCGGTCAACGAAGGATATTCCTTCTCCTAAGACAATCTGATCAGGCTCAGCATCCAGGTTACAAGACATTTCAACAATGGTAAAACAAGTCCAGCAACACCGCCCGAATGTGCCGACAAATCCCGATAGGAGCTGCACATATCTCGTTCTCAGGGCACACTCAGTTGAGCTCTCCATACCACTAAAACCAAACCTCGAGTTTCCCCGAGGGGGCACTGCACAGGGCTCTAGTTTGGACCAACACTCAGAGGAGCACTGGCCCGGGGGGGGGGGTAAAATAATGATGACCCTCAGGAGCGCGACTCCCAAGGGAAAAAGAGGCTAGGTGGCGAATGGTAAAACCAATGTTGGGCATTGCTGGAGGAGTTTTATTCGAAGCGAACTGTCAAGGGGTTCCCATTATAACCCAACCACGTATGGAACGCAAAATCCGGGAACATAACATCGATATGACGGAAACTAGGGCGGCAAGAGTGGAACAAAACACCAGGCATAAGGCCGAGCCTTCCACCCTTTACCAAGTATATATATGCATTAATTAAATAAGAGATATTGTGATATCCCAACAAAATATCCATGTTCCAAACATGGAACAAGCTCCAATCTTCACCTGCAACTAACAACGCTATAAGAGGGGCTGAGCAAAGCGGTAACATAGCCATACAACGGTTTGCTAGGACAAGGTGGGTTAGAGGCTTGGCTTAACAATATGGGAGGCATGATAAGCAAGTGGTAGGTATCGCAGCATAGGCATGGCAAAAGAGCGAGCATCTAGCAAGCAAAGATAGAAGTGATTTCGAGGGTATGATCATCTTGCCTGAAATCCCACAAGGAAGAAGAACGAGTCCATGAAGAAGACAAACGGACATAGACGAACAGGTCCTCACAAAAGCGACGTTATCGAAACCAACCCGAAGAAGCAAACACCGGAAAGAAGCACACAACATAGTAAACAACCAACACATGAACATGGTATGATATGCGGGATGCGGTATGTGATGCATATGCAAGATTTGACAAGGAATGATTGAACCTGGCCTCAAATTGGAAATCCAAGAGTGCCACTGGAAAGAGGAGATGATTTCGGTTGAAATCGATATAAAGATCGCCGGGATCGGATGCACGGTTTGGAAATGGCAAACAAAACAAATATGGCACCGGTCTGCGATAATCAACAAGTGTCCAACTAAATGCATCATGATAAATATGCTACAACACTCAAACATGACAACAAAATACATGGCAGGGATCCACTCAAGATGCTTGACAAAAGATGAACACTGAGCTATGGCTAATTCATCCATTAACAGGTTCAAACAAGCATGGCAAAAGAGCAAATGATAAGAGGTTTCAGACTTTTTGAAACCTTGTAATGATTTAGATGGATCTCCGTGATAATTAGAGCTTGGGTCTCCGAGAAAGAAAGATGAGCACTTGAAACCAAGAATTTAATCATCGTGAACAAACTCCGGAAGAAAAGATTAACACATGGATGAAACAAGAATAAGAATTACATTATGCTTATCCTTCACCAATTCAAATTGATGACAAGCAATGGAATTGGTATACTACTTATTCTCGTAGAAAGGATTAATATAGATATAGCGCAAACTTGAGGAAGGTCTTCAACGAACCACCGGTAGAATTGAAACCACGAATGAATTGATAAGGAAGAGAAATCTTGAACGAACCACCGTAAGAATTAAAATGAACGAAGTAAAGGGATGAATCACCGGTACGAATTAGAGAATGAATCAGGATACTTGAGGGGATTTAGATACATAAGAATGAAGAGGTCACGAGCTAACAAGAGAATACTTGAATGCTGCATCTGTAATATTGGAGCATGATAACTGACAGCTGAGAATGAATTAACCTGAATTGATGGACTCTGAAAAACAAACTGAGAACACTCTTTAATTGCTCCGGAAGGATGAAAAGAATATCTCACAATCGCAAATAATTATGAGAGGATGGCAACAAGCTAGAATCACGAATCTTGAAGAGAATGGAGCAAGATTGAGAGAAAAAATCTTCTTCGGTCTTCCAATCTGAGAATGACAACGAGAAACACCACCAAATTGTTGAGATACTCCGGGGTGAAAAATAAAAGGTTGAGCCAACGATGAAAAGAATTTGGAAGGTCTTGGAGAAATACATATGACTGATGATGAATCATTCTTACGTCAAACTTTGAAAAGAATTTGAGAATAGCTCCGGTAAAAATTGGAAGAGTCAGGTAAGATCCTGGGAAAAGACCTGTGGGTTAGGGCCCACTCAAAAGAAACACCGTTGAAAAGATTACTTGAAAAGGAGAATGCACCGGTTGAATTAAGTGGCTTGAATGAGATAACATCCTCAAAAAAGCTTGAACGGATTAAGAGTGGAAACACGAATCTTGGAGATATCTTGAGCACTCCGGAACAATAGAATAGCGAGCGGTGAAAGATTATGAGGTGCACCGGCATGGAAAAAAACATTGAAATGAGGAAAGGATATACTCAACAAAGCTTGAATTGAACCCACCGGAGAAGAAAAGAACGAATAATGATAACTTGAAGCTCCGTCAGAATCTTCATGAGAATCATCGGGTAAGAACATGAAGGAAAAGAATGGAGAGACTTCACATGAATAAAATGATACTTGATTAAGAAATCTGAGTCCTTGAAGAAACAAGGGTGGGTGGGCGGGAAAAACAAAGGCAACTTAGAGACGGATGAAACAAACACCGTTGAGAAGAACTGATAATTGATCTTGCGAATGTTGAAGTGATCGGATCCACTTGAAGAGAGACACACCGGTTGAAAAAGGATTGACATGACAATCTCAATAAACGAGAAGGATTAGTATTCCCATAGGAATATGAGAACACCTCTTAGGGAAGGTATGGAATCAACATTTGACTTCGAAGCAACTCGAATACCACAACTCAAAACAAAACAAAGGATTGGCTTGCGAAATAAGCCGGAACAAACATATGATAGAGATTTTGTCCGAAGTTTTCATGGTGGGGCCTACACGGGCTCGATCGTACAGCACCATCATGTACAAGGCAGTGCACATGACATACGAAGCGTCCCCGAGTCGGCATAGCCAAGGACTCTTTAAGACATAACGAGACCACTGTAAAACCAACCATGGATAGGCAGACCACTAGACGTCGAACCCCAATTTCGTATCATACATCCGTCAGAAAGATATACTAAGAGCTACTTGAATTCCCACTTATAAACTCCCGAAATTTTCCGGTTATGCAACCAGGTGTTGGGGATACAGGGGAAGCATAATATCTCACCCAAAACTAGCAAATCCTACATCCAGCTGTATCCATCCTGCAACACATAACCAAGAAACCTTCGGAAATCGTCTACCTCAACCTTCGAAAAGCATCCGCTATACGAGTTATGGCAATACTCCTGAACTCCTGCCCCAGTACTGGGTGGCGTCGAGGTTATCTCAGCAACAACTACATAAAAGAGATTTTCGATGTCGGCGAAACTAAACTCAGGTATTCCAGAACTACAACGATAAAATTGTGACGACAACACCTCGGAGCTCAACTCCCCAGGACACTACCACAACCCCTAAATGACAGGAGGCACCAAGAACAATGTTCTCGTCACAAAACCAATGGAACGATTCCAAGATACCTGCGTGATCCTAAATTTTTTTATTGAAATTTGAGAAGAGAAGAGTCAAAACTCTACGTCAGGATGCCTCACCAGAGCGACGAAGGGACTGAGGAGTAAAAAGAAGTCCTAACTCTCCGATATATATAATTCCTAATTGACTCAAAACATTTCTAGACTCAATAACGCCAGCGATTCGATCAAGCAGGGGGGCTCCTAAGGTCGGGGAAGGCTCTGATTACCAACTTGTCACACCCTCGATGCGGCTGTATCTCCCATGTGTCGAACCACGACTTAGAGGCATAGCCACATTGAAAGCAATGTCGCAAGTGAGGTAATCTTCACACAACCCATGTAATACATAAAGGAAAGAGATACATAGTTGGCATACAATCGCCACTTCACACAATTACATGAATAAAGCATTACATCATCCAGATACAATCAAGGTCCGACTACGGAACCAAACTAAAAGAAGACTACCCCAAATGCTACACAGCTCCCCGATCGTCCCGACTGGGCTCCACTACTGAGCAACTAGCACGAAACAACACAAAGGACAAGATCTTCATCGAGCTCCTCCTTGAACTTGGTTGCATCACCTGCTCGGTTACATCGGCACCTGCAAACTGGTTTTGGAAGTAACTATGAGCCACAAGGACTCAGCAATCTCACACCCTCGCGATCAAGACTAGCATATTTGGTGGAGCTGCAGCAAGCGACTAGCATATTTGGTGGCTAACAACACAAATGAGAGCGAGAAGAGAAGGCAAAAGCATGGTCGAGAATCTATGATCAAGAAGTGATCCTAGAGCAACCTACGTCAAGCATAACTCCAACATCGTGTTCACTTCCCAGACCCCGCCGAGAAGAGACCATCACGGTTACACACGCGGTTGATGTGTTTTAATTAAGGTCAACTTCAGGTTTTCTACAATCGGACATTAACAAATTCCCATCTGCCCATAACCACGGGCACGGCTTTCGAAAGTTCAAATCCCTGCAGGGGTGTCCCAACTTAGCCCATCACAAGCTCTCATGGTCAACGAAGGATATTCCTTCTCCCAAGACAATCCGATCAGGCTCGGCATCCAGGTTACAAGACATTTCGACAATGGTAAAACAAGTACAGCAACACCGCTCGAATGTGCCGACAAATCCCGATAGGAGATGCACATATCTCGTTCTTAGGGCACACTCAGATGAGCTCTCCATACCACTAAAACCAAACCTCAAGTTTCCCCGAGGGGGCGCTGCACAGGGCTCTAGTTTGGACCAACACTCAGAGGAGCACTGGCCCGGGGGAGGGGTAAAATAATGATGACCCTCAGGAGCACGACTCCCAAGGGAAAAAGAGGCTAGGTGGAGAATGGTAAAACCAATGTTGGGCATTGCTGGAGGAGTTTTATTCAAAGCGAACTATCAAGGCGTTCCCATTATAACCCAACCGCGTAAGGAACGCAAAATCCGGGAACATAACACCAATATGACGGAAACTAGGGCGGCAAGAGTGGAACAAAACACCAGGCATAAGTCCGAGCCTTCCTCCCTTTACCAAGTTTATAGATGCATTAATTAAATAAGAGAAATTGTGATATCCCAATAAAATATCCATGTTCCAAACATGGAACAAGCTCCAATCTTCACCTGCAACTAACAACGCTATAAGAGGGGCTGAGTAAAGCGGTAACATAGCCAAACAACGGTTTGCTAGGAAAAGGTGGGTTAGAGGCTTGGCTTAACAATATGGGAGGCATGATAAGCAAATGGTAGGTATCGCAGCATAGGCATGGCAAAAGAGCGAGCATCTAGCAAGCAAAGATAGAAGTGATTTCGAGGGTATGATCATCTTGCCTGAAATCCCGCAAGGAAGAAGAGTGAGTCCATGAAGAAGACAAATGGATGTAGACGAACAGGTCCTCACAAACGCGACGTTATCGGAACCAACCCGAAGAAGCAAACACCGGAAAGAAGCACACAACATAGTAAACAACCAACACATGAACATGGTATGATATGCGGGATGCGGTATGTGATGCATATGCAAGATTTGACAAGGAATGATTGAACCTGGCCTCAAATTGGAAATCCAAGAGTGCCACTGGAAAGAGGAGATGATTTCGGTTGAAATCGATATAAAGATCGCCGGGATCGGATGCACGGTTTGGAAATGGCAAACAAAACAAATATGGCACCGGTCTGCGATAATCAGCAAGTGACCAACTAAATTCATCATGATAAATATGCTACAGCACTCAAACATGACAACAAAATACAAGGCAGAAATCCACTCAAGATTCTTGAAAAAATATGAACACTTAGCTAAGGCTAATTCTTCCATTAACAGGTTCAAACAAGCATGGCAAAAGAGCAAATGATAACAGGTTTCAGACTTAGTGAAATAACAACATGTCAGGAATTATCATCAGGAAGGATACTTTGGAGCATGAAAACTATATGCTACAGGAACTTAACATGGCAAAGCAAGGCATGGCATGAAGCTACTCAAGGCACTTAACAAAAGTCCCTTAGTGACTTTGAGCCAAAAGGGATCAGAAAATACAATTGCAGGCATGTGCACATGGCAAAAACATAAACAGATTCCAGACTTTGTGAAAAACTGGAGCATGCAAAATAGTTAACGAGTAGGCATGTTTACGAGCTCGATGCACTCACTACAGGGCATGGCATGACAAACAAATCATACACCCATCAAGACTACATGACATAGAAGCTAGACATGGCAAGAACAACATCATATCATGCACGGATGAATAGCAACATCCTCGGCAAAATCGCTAAACACGTCAACAATCTGCCAGGATCATTTTATAGCAAAAGTAGAGCTCAATTGACTGAAGCTAGGGTGCTCCATAAATGCAAATAAAGATGTGGATGGATAGAGCACCTAAATGTTGAAAAAACATCCTCACTGATCATCCTCAAAAGAGGCACCGATCGCTAGGAAACAACATGAACATATGGCATAACGACAAAAACAGGACAAGGACTTAGTGAAATTTTAAGTCCCCGAAATCAGCATTACCGATTACTCTACTTTGCAAGCTTGTGGTAGTCACCAAAAATATCACAAAAATACATGGTAAGCACCTCTCTAAAGATGGCATGGCATATAACAAAACACATGTAGAGCTCAACATCATAGCACGCACACATTAAACATGCCAAAATTGACAAAATGCCATTTGCCGAAATAGATCTGACAAATTCATCACATAGCCCTCTTCCAATAGCATTTCGGGCATCACGATGAGCTCAAATGAAAATGATGCAATGAGATGAAATGATGTACTCGTCGAGACGAACATTTTGATATGCTACACGCGCAAATCAGAGCTACTGATGCATAGTTATGACATGTCAAAGATCGCATAAAAATTAGGGTTAGGGAGGCAAAAGTCAACCGGGGGGATCTCCAGATCTGGATCTGGGACTGTAGCAGTTACTATAGATGCGCGTGGCCCGAGGTTTGTCGGCGCCGGAGTTCGTGGTCGCCGGACTTGGAGAAGAGGAGGCGCCGTGGTGCAGGTGGCCGGAGGTGGCCGGAGCAGGGCAACGCCGGTGCGGGGGCGGTGCCGGAGGTGGCCGGAGCACGGCGAGTTGGCGGCGATGGCGGTGGAGGTCGCCGGGCGGCTCGGCGCCGGCAAGGGAGCGGGGTGGCGGCGAGGTGAGCGCATGGCGGCGGCGAGGGAGGCGGGGCCGGCGCGGGCGCGGCCGGTGGACGGGGCGGCGGACGCCGGTGGCAGAGCGGCGCGGGGGTGCGCAGCGTGCTCGTCGCCGGCAGGAGTAGAAGGGCGCCGGCGTGCGGGGTGGCGGCCGCGGCAACGCCGGAGAGGCGGCGGCGGAGACGGGCTGCGGAGCAGGCGAGGAGGCGCGGGGCCTGGTCGGGCGATGTGAGGGCCGGCCGCGGGCTTCCGCGGGCCGCCGCGGCAGCGGGCGCTGGGTTGCCACATGGCAGGAGGAGAGTGGCTGGGGGGAGCGGGGCGGACAAGTCCGGCGCGGCGGCGGACGTGTCCGTCGGTGCGAGGAGGTGAGATATAGGGTTTCGCGGGGGGAAAGATCCGGAAAAAGAGGGATAGGGACCTATATATAGAGGTAGAGGGATCTAGGAAGCTCCAAATGAGGTGCGGTTTTCGGCCACGCGATCATGATCGAACGACCGAGATGATGGAGGGGGTTTAAGTGGGTTTTGGGCCAAATTGGAAGGGTGCTGGGCTGCAACACAAACGAGGCCTTCTCGGTCCCTCGGTTAACCGTTGGGGTATCAAACGAAGTCCAAATGGCACGAAACTTGACAGGCGGTCTACCAGTAGTAAACCAAGGCCGCATGACAAGTCTCGGTCCAATCCGAAAATGTTTAACACCCGCACACGAAAAGAGGTAGAAAGGGACACCGGAGGACATAGGAGCGCCGGATTGCAAAATGGACAACGGGGAAAATGCTCGGATGCATGAGACGAACATGTATGCAAATGAAATGCACATGATGACATGATATGCAATGCATGACACGCAAGCAATGACAAGGCAACAACAGCGAATAACTGGAGGACACCTGGCACATCGGTCTCGGGGCGTTACACTTGATGCCCAATATGTAAGCAGCTTCACCAAGGTCTTTCATTGAAAAACTCCTTTCAAACACTCCTTTATGATTTCCAGAAAATTCTACATCATTTTTGATCAACAATATGTCATTCACATATACTTATCAGAAAGGCTGTAGTGCTCCCACTCACTTTCTTGTAAATACAGGCTTCACCAAAAGTCTCTATAAAACCATATGCTTTGATCACACTATCAAAGCGTATATTCCAACTCTGAGATGCTTGCACCAGTCCATACATGGATTGCTGGAGCTTGCACACTTTGTTAGCACCTTTAGGATTGACAAAACCTTCTCGTTGCATCATATACAACTCTTCTTTAAGAAATACATTAAGGAATGTAGTTTTGACATCCATTTGCCCGATTTCATAAAATGTGGCAATTGCTAACATGATTCGGATAGACTTAAGCATCGCTACGAGTGAGAAAATCTTATCATAGTCAACACCTTGAACTTTTCGAAAACTTTTTGTGACAATTCGAGCTTTGTAAATAGTAACACTACAATCAGCGTCCGTATTCCTCTTAAAGATCCATTTATTCTCAATGGCTCGCCGATCATAGGGAAAGTCAATCAAAGTCCATACTTTGTTCTTATACATGGATCACATCTCAGATTTCATGGCCTCAAGCCATTTCATGGAATCTGGGCTCATCATCGCTTCCTCATAGCTCGTAGGTTCGTCATGTTCTAGTAACATGACTTCTAGAACAAGATTACCATACCACTCTGGTGCGGATCTTATTCTGGTTGACCTAGGAGGTTCAGTATTAACTTGATCTATAGTTTCATTATCATCATCATTAGCTTCCTCACTAATTGGTGTAGGAATCACTGGAACTGATTTTTGTAATGAACCACTTTCCAATAAGGGAGCAGGTATAATTACCTTATCAAGTTCTACTTTCCTCCCACTCACTTCTTTAGAGAGAAACTCCTTCTCTAGAAAGGATCCATTCTTAGCAACGGATATCTTGCCTCCGGATCTTTGATAGAAGGTGCACCCAACAGTCTCCTTTGGGTATCCTATGAAGACGCATTTCTCCGATTTGGATTCGAGCTTACCAGGTTGAAGCTTTTTCACATAAGCATCACAGCCCCAAACTTTAAGAACGACAGCTTAGGTTTCTTGCCAAACCACAGTTCATATGGTGTAGTCTCAATGGATTTGGATGATGCCCTATTTAACGTGAATGCAGCTGTCTCTAATGCATAACCCCAAAACAATAGTGATAAATCGGTAAGAGACATCATAGATCGCACCATATCTAATAAAGTGCGGTTACGACGTTTGGACAAACCATTAAACTGTGGTGTTCTAGGTGGCGTGAGTTGCGAAACTATTCCGCATTGCTTCTAATGAAGATCAAACTCATGACTGAAATATTCACCTCCATGATCAGATCGTAGAAACTTAATTTTCTTATTATAATGATTTTCCACTTCACTCTGAAATTCTTTGAACTTTTCAAATGTTTCAGACTTATGTTTCATCAAGTAGATATACCCATATCTGCTCAAATCATATGTGAAGGTCAGAAAATAACGATACCCACCGCGAGCCTCAGCACTCATCGGATTGCATACATCGGTATGTATTATTTCCAACAAGTCAGTTGCTCGCTCCATTGTTTCGGAGAACAGAGTCTTAGTCATCTTGCCCATGAGCCATGGTTCGCAAGCATCAAGTGATTCATAATCAAGTGATTCCAAAAGCCCATCAGCATGGAGTTTCTTCATGCGCTTTACACCAATATGACCTAAACGGCAGTGCCACAAATATGTTGCACTATCATTATCAACTTTGCATCCTTTGGCATCAATATTATGAATATGTGTATCACTACGATCAAGATTCAAGAAACCATTCACCCTGGGTGTATGACCACAGAAGGTTTTATTCATGTAAACAGAATAATAATTATTGTTTGACTTAAATGAATAACCGTATTGCAATAAACATGATCCAATCATATTATGCTCAACGCAAACACCAAATAACATTTATTTTAGGTTTAACACTAACCCCGGAGGTAAAGGGATTGTGTGATGGTGATCTTATCAACCTTGGAATCACTTCCAATACACATCGTCACCTTGACCTCAACTAGTCTTTAATTTGTTCATTTTGTAACTCCTGTTTTGAGTTAGTAATCATAGCAACTGAACCAATATCAAATACCCAGGGGCTACTATGAACACTAGTAAAGTACACATCAATAGCATGTATATCATATATACTTTTGTTCACTTTGCCATCCTTCCTATCTGCCAAGTATTTGGGGCAGTTCTGCTTCCAGTGACCATTTTCTTTGCAGTAGAAGCACTCATTCTCAGGCTTGGGTGTAGCTTTGGGCTTCTTCATGGGAGTGGAAACTTTCTTGCCATTCTTCTTGAAGTTCCCTTTCTTTCCCTTGCCCTTTTACTTGATACTAGTGGTCTTTTCAACCATCAACACTTGATGCTTTTCTTGATTTCTACTTTCACTGATTTCAGCATCGCGAATAGCTCGGGGATCATTTTACGTCATCCTTTGCATATTATAGTTCATCACTAAGTTCCAGTAACTTAGTGATAATGACTAGACAACTCTGTCAATCACTATCTTATCTGGAAGATTAACTCCCACTTGATTCAAGCAATTGTAGTACCCAGATAGTCTGAGCACATGCTCACTGGTTGAGCTATTCTCCTCCATCTTGTAGGCAAAGTACTGTCAGATGTCTCATGCCTCTCAACACTGGCATGAGTCTAAAATAGTAATTTCAACTCTTGGAACATCTTATATGCTTCGTGGAGTTCAAAACGTTTTTGAAGTCCCAATTCTAAGCCGTAAAGCATGGTGCACTAAACTATCAAGTAGTCATCATACCGAGCTTGCAAAACATCCATAACGTCTGCATCTACTTCTACAACAGGTTCGTAACCTAGTGGTGCATCAAGGACATAATTCTTCTGTGCAGCAATGAGGATAATCCTCAGATCACGGACCTAGTCCGCATCATTGCTACTATCATCTTTCAACATAGTTTTCTCTAGGAACATATCATAAATAAAACGGGGAAGCTATACGCGAGCAATTGATCTACAACATAGATATGCAAATACTATCAGGACTAAGTTCATGATAAATTTAAGTTCAATTAATCATATTACTTAAGAACTCCCACTTAGATAGACATTCCTCTAATCATCTAAGTGATCACGTGATCCATATCAACTAAACCATGTCCGATCATCACGTGAGATGGAGTAGTTTTCAATGGTGAACATCACTATGTTGATCATATCTACTATATGATTCACGCTCGACCTTTCGGTCTTAGTGTTCCGAGGCCATCTTTGCATATGCTAGGCTCGTCAAGTTTAACTCGAGTATTCTGCGTGTGCAAAACTGGCTGGCACCCGTTGTATGTGAACGCAGAGCTTATCACACCCATCACGTGGTGTCTCGGCACGACGAACTGTAGCAATGGTGCATACTCAGGGAGAACACTTGTACCTTAAATTTAGTGAGAGATCATCTTATAATGCAACTGCCGTACTAAGCAAAATAAGATGCATAAAGGATAAACATCACATGCAATCAAAATAAGTGATATGATATGGCCATCATCATCTTGTGCCTTTAATCTCCATCTCCAAAGCACCGTCATGATCACTATCATCACCAACTTGACACCTTGATCTCCATCGAAGCATCGTTGTGATCTCGCCAACTATTGCCTCTATGACTATCGCTACCGCTTAGTGATAAAGTAAAGCAATTACATGGCGATTGCATTTCATACAATAAAGCGATAACCATATGGCTCCTGCCAGTTGCCGATAACTGTTACAAAACATGATCATCTCATACAATAAAATTTAGAATCATGTCTTGACCATATCACATCACAACATGTCCTACAAAAACAAGTTAGACGTCCTCTACTTTGTTGTTGCAAGTTTTACGTGGCTGCTACGGGCTTAGCAAGAACCGTTCTTACCTACACATTAAAACCACAACGATTTTTTGTCAAGTGTGATGTTTTAACCTTTGTAGTGACCAGACCTCAAACGGTCCAATCTCTGTGCTCAGGTGTCATCCCTGGATCAGTAATGCTGACACCACACAGTACTTGAAGGATTTATAACAGAGTAGCAATCACACACTCATTACATCTAGTGTCTCAAAAGAGAACTTACTACAATAAATATGGCTTAAGGCCATCTAATAACGATAACAGCCGGAGGCTTGGGAGATATGTGAATCCATCAACTCCAACGGCATCACTGAGTATAGAACCACGACCTAAAGGCACCTTAATCCTCGTCTGAAAAGTCTGCAACATGAACGTTGCAGCCCGAAAGGGGTCAGCACATGGAATATGCTGGCAATGTAACACATAGAGAGCAATGAAAGATATATACTATACTATATGCATATTTGGCTGGTGGAAATCTCTATGGTTACAGTTTTGGGTAAAGCCAAATTTTCCCTACTGCAGAGGAATAGATTTTATTTAACTATCATGGTAGTTGTTAAACATTGAGAATGGTTGATAGCATTCTCAATCCCAATTAAGCATCATCATTAAACAAAAACCCAACAAAATTAATTAGATTAACAATGATGATGTTCACATGATAATCCAGGTACTAGATACTCAAGATGTCCATAACCAGGGACACGGCTAACCATGATTAGTTTATACACTCTGCAGAGGTTTACGGACTTTTCCCCACAAGACTCGATCTCCTCCATTGGATTTCTCGCACTGCATGGTGTTTGAGAAACGGATGACCGAGACATAGTCTTTCAGAAGCGCTAGCACCTTACGATCGGGCAGACCGTTACACCTACTTTCCTCTACATCTGCTAGTCTACCACCGTAAGAGTTCGCACGACTTAATAACTATGCTAGAGCCCATAGTAGCTTGTGGCTGCACACGGAAGTTTCTAGCATGAATAATCTCATGATCCCTTTGAGCCTGGGTGGCGGTCCAAAAGAAAAACAGGCAATCGCTGGAATACCCAGGTACCTCAATCCACCCAGATGTGTATTTAAGTTGTCACCTTAGATAAACCATTAATTTAACAATCTCACATCTGTCATGGATACACTCACCCAATCCACGTCTACTAACATAGCATGGCATAATAAGCAAACATAGAAGTAACTCCCAAAGGTTTGATAATAAAAATGTGGTAGGTACTACCTCAACTACTTCCCAGAACCCACAATTTAATTAGATCCTAATCATGCAATGTGTGAGGATTGATCTAATGCGATAAAAACTGGGTAGTAGGAGGTATGATCAAAGTGTTACTTGCCTTGCTGATGATCCGTAAAACCTAGCGATTCGAAGTAGCAAGCGGCGCACTCCGGGTACTCTATCGCAAACAAACAAGCATACAATAAGTACTCAACTAATGCACAGGTAAAAATCAAATAAGATATCTAACCAGAAAGTTCAATTTAAGAACTCCGGTTGGCAAAAAGAATCAAATCGAACGAAGCAACGAAAGACAAACGGCAAAAGAAACAAGCTTCGTTTACTATTCTGGATCTAGGGAAATTTTTACAGTGGCAAAAACTTGTTTGAGTTGGTTAAACGGAAAGAGGGTTTCGAGACGAAACTCCAGGCGCTTGAATCGCCTGATTCCGACAAACGAGCGAAAAGTTATACTAGAACGAAAATCGGATCAGAAATCGCGATCAGAAAAATCGCGGATTTAATCCGAGAAAAAGAAAAAACGACGAACATATTAATGAATGAACGTTCGTTATATGGATCTAACCGATGAACGCGTTCGTTAAAATGAACGAACGAGCGAACGCTCGCTAAAATAAATAAACCGGGAAAACCGATCTATTAAAAAACGAAACTAGAAAAACCGAACAATTTCTCGAGAAAAACCGGCGGCGGGCGGGGTCAACCTCCGGTGATGTCGGCGGCGGCGGCGCGGGAGGTGCGGCGGCGGGGTGGTGCGGCGGGATGCGGCGGCGCGGCGGCGGGGTGGTGCGGCGCGCGAGGCGGACGCGCGATGCGGCGGCGGCAGAGGCGGCGGGGCCCTAGGGTTTGGGGTCTGCTGGGCTCCTCCCCGGCTTATAAGGCCGGCCGAGCCTGGTGTCCGGGTCGGACACGGCTCGTTAGGTCGGTTTGCGTTTTTTTAAATAGTTACGCTAAAAAAAACAAAAGGAATACAAAACGGACTCCAAAAATCCCGAAATAAATTTTCCCCGGCTTCTAAAAGCAAGCCGCATAGGATGAACATTTATTTGGGGCCTAAATGCAATTTTGAAAACACGCATTTTTGCTAAATTCAAATAAAATAGCAAATAAAACCAAAATAAAATCTTATTTGATTTTATTATTAAATCCTCAATATTTCTTTATTTTGGGAAAGTCATTTTATTCCCTCTCTCATATTTTTGTAATAGAAATAATTGAAGATTAAATAAATAAAATCAAATGATCCTATTTTCAAAATTTGAGAAAACTCAAATATGAAAATAACGAAATCCCCAACTCTCTTCGAGGGTCCTTGAGTTGCGTAGAATTTTCTAGGATCAACCAAAATGCAATAAAATATGATATGCAATGATGACCTATTGTATAACATTCCAAATTGAAAATTTGGGATGTTACAAACCTACCCCCCTTAAGATGAATCTCGCCCTCGAGATTCGGGTTGGCTAGAAAATAGGTGAGGTTGGTCCTTCAGCAAATCTTCCTCTTGTTCCCAGGTGGCTTCATCCTTTGTGTGGTGGCTCCACTGAACTTTGCAAAACTTTATTACCTTGCTGCGGGTGACTCGACTGGCATATTCAAGAATTTTGACTGGTTTCTCCTCATAGGTCAAATCACTGTCCAACTGAATCGCTTCTAGCGGCACGGTGTCTCTCAGCGGTATATCAGCCATCTCTGCGTGGCACTTCTTCAACTAGGAAACGTGGAACACGTCGTGAACTCCTGACAATCCTTCGGGCAATTCCAACTTGTAGGCTACTTCTCCCATACGCTCCAAAACTTTGTATGGTCCTACAAAACGTGGCGCTAACTTTCCCTTAACTCCAAAGCGCTTAACTTCTCGAAGTGGAGATACTCGAAGATAAACTCGGTCTCCGACTTCGTAAACTGTCTCCTTGTGTTTAGAATCTACATAGCTCTTCTGCCTGGATTGGGCTACCTTGAGCCTATCATAAATCAACTTCACTTTCTGTTCAGACTACTTAATCAGATCCGGTCCAAACAACTGGCGGTCTCCAACTTCATCCCATGACAATGGGGTCCTGCACCTCCTTCCGTACAAGGCTTCGAAAGGGGCCATCTTCAAACTAGATTGATAACTGTTGTTGTAAGAGAACTCTGCATATGGCAAATTCCCGTCCCAACTAGATCCGTAATCTAGCGCAGAAGCTCTCAGCATATCCTCCAAAATCTGATTGACTCTCTTGGTCGGTCCATCTATCTGCGGATGGAAAGCTGTACTGAATTCTAGCCTAATACCCAAAGTTTCATGCAACTGATTCCAGAACTTTGAGGTAAATTGGGTTCCTCTATCTGATACAATGCTCCTTGGAACTCCATGCAAACATACGATTCTAGTCATGTATATCTTTGCCAACTTTGCACTGGTATAGGTAGTCTTCACTGGAATGAAATGAGCTACCTTTGTCAAACGATCGACTACAACCCATATCGAGTCATAGCCTGAGCAAGTTCTGGGCAATTCGATGATAAAATCCATGCCTAACTTATCCCACTTCCATTCGGGTATCGGCAATGGCTGTAGCAATCCTGGTGGCTTCTGATGCTCTGCCTTCACTCTCTGACATACATCACAAACTGCTACATACTCCGCAATATCCTTCTTCATTCCGGTCCACCAGAAAATATCCTTCAAATCCAAATACATCTTGGTATTTCCTGGGTGAATCGAATATGGTGAATCATGGGCCTCTTGCAGAATTAACTTCCCGATCTCCGAATCATTAGGCACATAAACGCGGTCTTCAAACCATAAGGTATCGTGCTCATCCTCACGAAATCCTTTAGCTTTTCCCTTGCTTATTTTCTCCTTGATAGAAGCAATCTCCTTGTCAGTCTTCTGGGCTTCTCTGATCTTATCCATCAAAGTAGACTAAATCTCCAATGCCGCTACATAGCCTCTCGGCACTATCTTCAAACATAGATCACGGAGATTTTTGGCTAATTCCCTGGGTAAATCTCCCGTCATTAGGGTGTTGACATGGCTTTTACGACTCAACGCGTCAGCTACTACGTTAGCCTTTCCGGGATGATAATGCAATCTCATGTCATAATCCTTGATGAGCTCCAACCATCTCCTTTGCCTGAGATTCAACTCTTTCTGCGTGAAAATATACTTCAAACTCTTGTGATCCGTGTATACCTCACAATGGTTTCCAATGAGAAAATGTCTCCAGGTCTTCAATGCATGCACTACGGCTGCTAACTCCAAATCATGTGTGGCATAATTTAACTCATGAGGCTTGAGCTGTCGTGAGGCATATGAAACAACTCTTCCTTCTTGCATAAGCACTGCTCCAAGTCCTTGACGTGAAGCGTCGCAATACACCTCATAATCCTTGGTCTGATCTAGCAAAATCAACACAGGTGATGTAACCAAACGTTTCTTCAAATCCTGGAAACTGGCCTCACATTCCTTAGTCTATATGAACTTGGTATCCTTCTTCAACAACTCCGTCATAGGCTTCGCAATCTTCGAGAAATTTTCAATAAATCTCTGGTAGTATCTTGCGAGTCTAAGAAAACTCCGGATCTCTCCGACTGTTGTTGGCGCTTCCCAATTTGTCACAGTGTCGACCTTAGTGGGATCTACTGCTATACCTTCTCCGGATATAACGTGTCCGAGAAATCCAACTTCTTTCAACCAAAACTCACATTCGCTAAACTTGGCATATAACTGATGTTCTCTCGGTTTACCAAGTACCAAACACAAATGCTCCTTATGCTCCTCTTCATTTTTTGAGTAAACTAGGATATCATCGATGAGCACTACGATGAACTTATCTAGAAACTCCATAAATACCTTGTTCATCATGTTCATAAAATATGCAGGTGCGTTAGTCAGACCAAATGACATAACGGGTATACTCGTACAGCCCATACCTGGTGGTAAAAGCCGTCTTAGGTATATCATGTTCTCGAATCTTCAACTGATGGTATCCTGATCGCAGGTCGATCTTGGAAAATACCTTAGCTCCTTGCAATCGATCAAACAGATCATTGATCATCGGTAGTGGGTACTTGTTCTTGATGGTTACTTCATTCAATCCTCAATAATCAACAACCATCCTTAATGATCCATCCTTCTTTTCCATGAGAAGTACTGGCGATCCCCAAGGCGAAGAACTTGGGCGAATATAACCTTTATCAAGTAACTCCTTAATCTGCTTCTTAATCTAAACCAAATCCTTTGCGGGCATCCTATATGGTCTTTTAGATATTGACCATGTGCCTGGCAAAAGCTCAATCAAAAACTCAATATCTCTATCCGGTGGCATGCCTGGCAACTCATCTGGAAATACATCAGGGAAATCCTTCACCACTGGTACTTCCTCCTGCACAACTCCTGTTAGACAATTTACTTGAGTTCTCTTCGGCACATATCAGGATACATACTTGATCCCTCTTCCTTCTGGGGTGGTAAGCATAATCGACTTACTGGCGCAATCGATGTTTCCTCCATACATCGACAGCCAATCCATACCCAGAATTACATCCAATCCTCGTGATTCCAAAATGATCAAATCCGAGGGAAACACATGCCTACCTATACTCAATGGCACTTGAAAACATCCCTTACTAGCCATATACTCCGCTCCTGGTGAGCTTACTATCATAGGTGTTCTAAGAACTTTGGTGGGCGGGTTATACTTATCCATGAATTCCCTTGATATGTATGAATGCAATGCACCCGTATAAAAAAAGAACGAGTGCAGTAGATGACTTAACCAAAAACTTATCGATTACTGCATCCGGCTGCTCTTCAACCTCCTCCACGTTAACGTGGTTCACCTGTCCCCTGTTGAAAGGGTTCGGCTTCTTCCCAGAGCTTCCATTGCCATTTCCATTCTGGGATTCAGGACACTCATTGGCATAATGTCCGGTCTTCTGGCACTTAAAGCAAGTGACTTGGCTCAGGTCTCTCTTGGCTAGGGTTCATCGGTTTGTGCGGTTCTGGCCATCGCTTGCTCAATTCCCATTACCATTCTTGGTGCCATTGTGATTGTGCGAGCTACCTCCTCCATGGGTATGCTGAAAATGTCCTCCCGACCTAGGGGTAAAACGTGGCTTCTGCTGAGCTCCTGAATTGTACTTCCCTTGTCCATACTTCCTCTTGCGGTTCTCAAACTACTGCTGCTTTCCTTCAATCATGAGAGCATGATCTACTAACTCCTGGTAGTTGTTGAAGGTTGCTACCATCAACTGCATGCTCAACTCATCATTCAGTCCTTCCATAAACTTCTCCCACTTAGCTGCATCCGTAGCTATGTCATCTGGGGCATAACGTGCTAACTTACTAAAGTCCTCCACATACTGGCCAACTGTCCGTCCTCCTTGGCGCAAATTGCGAAACTCACGCTTCTTCATGACCATAACTCCTGCTGAAACATGGGCAGTATGGAAAACCTGCTGGAACTGGTCCCATGTGACTGTGTCGACAGGGAAAGTGGCTATGAAATTCTCCCACCATGATGTTGCGGGTCCTTCAAGCTGATGTGCGGCAAACTTCACCTTTTCCGCATCTGTGCATCCTACCGTGGTCAATTCCCTTGCTGTCTTGTGGAGCCAATCATCTGCTACTATCGGCTCGGTGCTACTGGAAAACACCGGCGATTCAGCCTAAGAAAATGGGCTAAGTGATCAACAGGTGGTGGTGGTGGTGGTGGTGGGTTGTTGTTGTTATTGTTGTTCCCCTGATTTTGATTCTGGACTAGCAACTGCATCAATGTGTTCTGCTACTGGATCAACTGGGTGAGCTCCGGTGGGAAGGTAAATCCAGGGTCACGTCTCGGAGGCATATGAGGGTTGAGAAAAGATGAGATTTAAGAATAGAGAGGGGTCTAGAGAGAAAACACTACCCATATGCACATGAGGCAAAAGCAAACAATTCACTTCATTCAATCAATCAAACAAAGGGCATACAATCGATCTAACTATCGCAAAAGTGCTCGGACTACTATATTTACATGGTAGACTACTACTACTGATGGGGTGGTCTACTAGAAATATTCTTCGGTTGCAGACTCCATGATATCTGCTCCAGCTTCATCAACATAGTCATCATCGCTATCATCTGGATCCGAGTTGGCATCGTCGATGATGATGTAGTCTTCCGGGTGAATCTCCTTGGGTTCTTCGTCTTCTTCTACTGGTGTAGGGCCTCCCATAAATATTCCGATCTTCATTGTTAGGTCGGCATTCTTATCCACTAATACTTCTATTTCCTCTTCATAACCTTCACGTGTAGCTTTCAGTTCTTCCTCCAGTTCCTTGATTTTTGTCCTCACGTGTTGCCTATCATGTTGGCGCACATCTGGTTCTCCTGACATCAAATGTGCTGGTTTAACTCCTGGATAAAAGCTGCAATTGATCTATCCTTCCTGGTGCTGATCATCTCCCATTGCTCATCTCGGCGCCCACAAGTCTGGTAGATAGTATCCTTGAGATCATTGCGGTAAACTTCTCAAATGCGTCCCATGGCGATGTGAGCTGTCATGCTCTTTCCTAGACTCCAGGTTGGTGCATCAAAAGAAAACTCTATGGGCTCAGTGACTGGCATGAACGTCCTTCCTGGAACTTGAACTTGAATCATCCAGCGCTCCTCTTCAGGTAAAGTGGTGTTGTAGGTTCCGGTGAAGCTTGGCAGTCCTATGTTTAGGTATCTAGTGACTTCCTTCAACTGACGTCCAAAGCGTGTATCTTCATCCGGTTGCGTGAACTTGTTCCTTTCATCCGCCATCCTAAAAGAGTAGAAAAGATGAGAAGTCAGAATGAGAAGAGAGTGAGTAGTGATCTAGGTCTTTTAGCTTAGTGGTCGTGTCGTACAGTCAGCGTGTGCTCTGATACCATCTTGTAGCGACCAGACCTCAAACGGTCCAATCTCTGTGCTCAGGTGTCATCCCTGGATCAGTAATGCTGACACCACACAGTACTTGAAGGATTTATAACAGAGTAGCAATCACACACTTATTACATCTAGTGTCTCAAAAGAGAACTTATTACAATAAATATGGCTTAAGGCCATCTAATAACGATAACAGAAGGCTTGGAAGATAAGTGAGTCCATCAATTCCAACGGCATCACTGAGTATAGAACCACGACCTAAAGGCACCTTAATCATTGTCTGAAAAGTCTGCAACCTGGAATATGCTGGCAATGTAACACATAGAGAGCAATGAAAGATATATACTATACTATATGCATATTTGGCTGGTGGAAAGCTCTATGGTTATAGTTTTGCGTAAAGCCAATTTTTCCCTACTGCAAAGGAATAGATTTTATTTAACTATCATGGTAGTTGTTAAACATTGAGAATGGTTGACAGCATTCTCAATCCCAATTAAGCATCATCATTAAACAAAAACCCGACAAAATTAATTAGAGTAACAATGATGAGATTCACATGATAATCCAGGTACTAGATACTCAAGATGTCCATAACCGGGGACACGACTAACCATGATTAGTTTATACACTCTGCAGAGGTTTGCGCACTTTTCCCCACCAGACTCGATCTCCTCCGTTGGATTTCTCGCACTGCATGGTGTTTGAGAAACGGATGACCGAGACATAGTATTTCAGAAGTGCTAGCACCTTACAATCGGGTAGACCGTTACACCTACTTTCCCCTACATCAGCTAGTCTACCACTGTAAGAGTTCGCACGACTTAATCAACTATGCTAGAGCCCATTGTAGCTTGTGGATGCACACAGAAGTTTCTAGCATGAATAATCTCATGATCCCTTTGAGCCTGGGTGGCGGTCCAAAAGAAAAACAAGCAATTGCTGGAATACCCAGGTGCCTCAATCCATCCAGATGTGTATTTATGTTGCCACCTTAGATAAACCATTAATTTAACAATCTCACATCTGTCATGGATACACTCACCCAATCCACGTCTACTAGCATAACATGACATAATAAGCAAACGTAGAAGTAACTCCCAAAGGTTTGATAATAAAAAGGTGGTAGGTACTACCTCAACTACTTCCCAGAACCCACAATTTAGTTAGATCCTAATCATGCAACGTGTGAGGATTGATCTAATGCAATAAAAACTGGGTAGTAGGAGGTATGATCAAAGTGTCACTTGCCTTGCTGATGATCCGTAAAACCTAGCGATTTGAAGTAGCAAGCGGCGCACTCCGGGTACTCTATTGCAAACAAACAGGCATACAATAAGTACACAACTAATGCACAGGTAAAACTCAAATAAGAGATCTAACCAGAAAGTTCAACTTAAGAACTCCGGTTGGCAAAAAGAATCAAATCGAACGAAGCAACGAAAGACAAACGGCAAAAGAAACAAGCTTCGCTTACTATTCTGGATCTAGGGTAATTTTTACAGTGGCAGAAACTTGTTTGAGTTGGTTAAACGGAAATAGGGTTTCGAGGCGAAACTCCAGGTGCTTGAATCGACTGATTCCGACAAACGAGTGAAAAGTTATACTAGAACGAAAATCGGATCAGAAATCGCGATCAGAAAAATCGCGGATTTAATCCGAGAAAAAGAAAAAACGACGAACAGATTAACGAACGAATGTTCGTTATCTGGATCTAACCGATGAATGCATTCGTTAAAATGAACGAACAAGCGAACGCTCGCTAAAATAAATAAACTGGAAAAACCGATCTATTAAAAAAACGAAACTAAAAAACTGAAAGAGAAAACCGACGGAAAACCGAACGGTTTCTCGAGAAAAACCAGCGGCGGGCGGGGTCAACCTCCGGCGATGTCGGCGGCGGCGGCGGGCGGCGAGGGGCGGCGGCGGGCGGTGCGGCGCGATGCGGCGGCGCGGCGGCGGGGTGGTGCGACGCGCGAGGCGGCAGCGCGATGCGGCGGCGGCGGCAGAGGCGGCGGGGCGCTAGGGTTTGTCGTCGGCTAGGCTCCTTCCCTGCATATAAGGCCGGCCGGGCCAGGTGTCCGGGTCGGACATGGCCCGTTAGGTCGGATCGCGTTTTTTTAAATAGTTATGCTCAGAAAAAAACCAAAAGAAATACTAAACGGACTCCAAAAATCCCGAAATAAATTTTCCCTGGCTTCTAAAATCAAGTCGCACAGGATTATCATTTATTTGGGGCCCAAATGCAAGTTTGAAAAACGCGCATTTTTCCTAAATTCAAATAAAATAGCAAATAAAACCAAAATAAAATCTTATTTGATTTTATTATTAAATCCTCAATATTTCTTTATTTTGGGAAAGTCATTTTATTCCCTATCTCACATTTTTGTACTAGAAATAATTGAAGATAAAATAAATAAAATCAAAAGATCCTATTTTCAAAATTTGAGAAAACTCAAATATGAAAATAACGAAACCCCCAACTCTCTCCGAGGGTCCTTGAGTTGCGTAGAATTTTCTAGGATCAACCAAAATGCAATAAATTATAATATGCAATGATGATCTATTGTATAACATTCCAAATTGAAAATTTGGGATGTTACAACCTTCAACAAGGACCGGCCGTAGTAACATTCGATTCAACTTAAAGCTGGAGAAACAGACACCTACTAGCCACCTGAGTGCGAAGCACGTCGGTAGAACCAGTCTCATGAACGCGGTCATGTAATGTCGGTTTGGGCCACTTCATCCAACAATACCGCCGAATCAAAGTATGACATGCTGGTAAGCAGTATGACTATTATTGCCCACAACTCTTTGTGTTCTACTCGTGCATATAACATCTATGCATAAACCTGGCTCTGATACTACTTTTGGGGAACACAGTATTTTAAAAAAATCCTACGATCACGCAAGATCTATCTAGGAGATGCATAGCAACAAGAGGGGGAGAGCATGTCTACATACCATCGTAGACTGAAAGCGGAAGCATTTAGTAACGCGGTTGATGTAGTCGAATGTCTTCACGATCCAATCAATCCAAGGACCGAACGAATGGCACCTCCGTGATCAGCACACATTCAGCTCAGTGACATCCCTCGTAATCTTGATCCAGCTGAGGCCGAGGGTGAGTTCCATCAGCACGACGGCGTGTTGACGGTGATGATGAAGTTACCGACGTAGGGCTTCGCCTAAGCACTAAACGGTATGACCGAGGTGTATATCTGTAGAGGGGGGGCACCGCACATGGCTAAAAGATCAACTTGTGTGTCTATGGGGTGCACTATCCCCCGTATATAAAGGATGGGAGGAGGAGGAGGGCCGGCCACAAGGGGCGCGCCCAAGGAGGGGAGTCCTACTCCAAGTAGGATTCTGCCCCCCATTTCCTACTTCCACAAGGAGAACGGGGGAAGGAGAAGGGGGAGAGAAGGAAAGGGGCACCGGCACCCCCAACCCTAACCCAATTCAGATTGGGGTTGGGGGACGTGCGCCTCCACCTGGCCTCCCCTCCTCTCTGCCACTAGGGCCCTTGAAGGCCCATTAACCCCCCGGGGGGTTCCGAAACCCCCCGATACTCCGGAAAATTCCTGAACCTATCCGAAACCTTTCCGGTGTCCAAACATAACCTTCCAATATATCAATCTTTATGTCTCGACCATTTTGAGGCTCCTCGTCATGTCCGTGAACTCATCCGGGACTCCGAACAAACTTTGGTTCGTCAAAACAAGAAACTCATAATACAAATCATCATCGAACGTTAAGCGTGCAGAACCTACGGGTTTCAGAACTATGTAGACATGACCGAGACACATCTCCGCTCAATAACCAATAGGAGAACCTGGATGCTCATATTGGCTCCTACATATTCTACGAAGATCTTTATCGGTCAAACCACATAACAACATACGTTGTTCCCTTTGTCATTGGTATGTTACTTACCCGAGATTCGATCGTCGGTATCATCATACCTAGTTCAATCTCGTCACCGGCAAGTCTCTTTACTCGTTCCATAATGCATGATCCCGTGACTAACTCATTAGTCACATTGGTTGCAAGGTTCATAGTGATGTGCATTACCGAGAGGGCCTAGAGATACCTCTCGGATACACAGAGTGACAAATCCTAATCTCGATGTATGCCAACTCAACAAACACCATCGGAGACACCTGTAGAGCATCTTTATAATCACCCAGTTACGTTGTGTCGTTTGATAGTACACAAGTGTCCATGTACAAAAAGAGGGGTGCACTTTTTGTACCCCTATAACTGTACACGGGTAGTCTGAGCCACGGGCACTGAGGGAGTCCTGGATTAGGGGGTGTTTGGATAGCCGAACTATACCTTCAAGCCGGACTCCTGGACTATGAAGATTCAAGATTGAGGACTCCGTCCCGTGTCCGGAAGGGACTTTCCTTGGCGTGGAAGGCAAGCTTGGTGAGGGAGTCCTGGATTAGGGGGTGTTCGGGTAGCCGGACTATACCTTCAGCCGGACTCCTGGACTATGAAGATACAAGATTGAAGACTTCGTCCCGTGTCCGGATGGGACTTTCCTTGGCGTGGAAGGAATGCTTGGCGATGCGATATTCAAGATCTCCTACAATTGTAACCGACTCTGTGTAACCCTAACCCTATCCGGTGTCTATATAAATCGGAGGGTTGTAGTCCGTAGGACAGGATCAACTCCATACACATCAATCATACCATAGGCTAGCTTCTAGGGTTTAGCCTCCTTGATCTCGCGGTAGATTTACCCTTGTACTACCCATATCATCAATATTAATCAAGAAGGAGTAGGGTATTACCTCCATCGAGAGGGCCCGAACTTGGGTAAAACAAAGTGTCCCCTGTCTCCTGTTACCATCCGGCCTAGACGCACAGTTCGAGACCCCCTACCCGAGATCTGCCGGTTTTGACACCGACATTGGTGCTTTCATTGAGAGTTCCTCTGTGTCGTCGCCTTTAGGCTCGATGGCTCCTTCAATCTTCGACAATGATGCGGTCCAGGGTGAGACTTTTCTCCCCGGACAGATCTTCGTCTTCGGCGGCTTCGCACTACGGGCCAATTCGCTTGGCCACCTTGAGCAGATCGAAAGCTACGCCCCTGGCCATCAGGTCAGGTTTGGAAGCCTACACTACACGGCTGACAGATCTTCGACGGATTCGAGCCACAGCCAAGCGTGCCGCACTGCCTCGATGGGCATGATATAGCTCTGCCGCCGAACAGCGCCTTGGAGGCCGCACACGCATCAGTTTCGACCATTGACTTGGAACCTGCTGCGTCGATCGCGGATCAGCGGTTGGATGCTGCCTCAGGGGCTGCGATCTCGGAGGCAATCAAGCCGAACTCCAGTCCCGCACTCCGCATAGCCCGTGACTCCGAGGAGCCGGATTCCTCTCTGAACTCTGAGCCCCCCGCGCCCCTGCCAATCGAATCTGATTGGGCACCGGTAATGGAGTTCACTACCGCGGACATCTTTCAGCATTCGCCTTTTGGTGACATCCTGAATTCTCTTAAGTCTCTATGTTTATCAGGAGAGCCCTGGCCGAACTACGGTCAGCAAGGGTGGGATACAGACGGTGAGGAAATTCAAAACCCACCCACCACCCACTTTGTAGCCACTGTCGACGATTTAACCGACATACTTGACTTCGGCTCCAAAGACATCGACGGCATGGACGACGATATAGGAGACGAACAGGAACCAGCACCTGTGGGGCGCTGGAACGCCACCTCGTCATATGACATATACATGGTGGATACTCCAAAAGACGGAGATGGCGATGGAACAGTGGGGGATGACGCCCCCAAGAAACAGCCAAAGCGCCGACGGCGCCACTCTAAATCCCGCCAAAGCAAAAACGGTGTTTCCGGCACAGGAGATAATACTACCCCGGATAGCGCCGAAGAACACCCACCTCAGCAAAATTTGGCACAGGAAGATGGAGAAGCCAGCCCTCATGAGAGAGCGGCAGACCGAGAGGTCGAGGATGATAACTATATGCCTCCCTCCGAAGATGAGGCAAGCCTCGATGATGACGAATTCGTCATACCATCAGACCCCGCCGAACCAGAGCGTTTTAAACGCAGGCTTTTAGCCACGGCAAGCAGCCTCAAGAAAAAGCAGCAACAGCTTAGAGCTGCCCAAGAATTGCTAGCTGACAGATGGACTGAAGACCTTGCGGCCGAAGAGTATGAACTCGAACGCCCCTCCAAGAGTTACCCGGAGCGCAGGCCGCTACCCCGATCAGAAGAGGAAGCACCTACATCACCAGCGCATGACATGGCAGACCGGCCACCTCGCGGCCGCAACAGAGAGGCCTCTCAGCCTTCCACCCAAGCCATGCCCCGACGCCGCACCACTAAGGCACGGGAAAATGCGCCCGACCTGCGACACATACTGGAGGATAAGGCAAGACAGACAAGATCGATCTACGGATCGTGTAGGCGCCCTGCGGCATGTGACAATGATCTTCACGCCGGATACAACAAATCCGGCCGGGCCAAACACAACAGACATAGCTCTTCCGAGCTGCGTCGTGATATAGCCCAGTACAGAGCCGCCGCACACCCGCTATGCTTCACGAATGAAGTAATGGATCATAAAATCCTAGAGGGCTTCAAACCCGTAAACATCGAATCATACGATGGCACCACAGACCCGGCGGAATGGATTGAGGATTATCTCCTTCACATCCACATGGCACGCGGCGATGATCTACACGCCATCAAGTACCTCCCGCTCAAACTTAAAGGACCGGCCCGGCATTGGCTCAACAGCTTGCCAGCAGACTCAATCGGTTCTTGGGAGGACCTGGAAGCCGCATTCCTCGACAACTTCCAGGGCACTTACGTGCGACCGCCGGATGCCGACAACTTAAGCCACATAATTCAGCAGCCAGAAGAATCAGCCAGACAATTCTGGACACGGTTCCCAACAAAGAAAAACTAGATAGTCGACTCTCCGGACACAGAGGCCCTAGCAGCTTCAAGCATAACATCCGCGATGAGTGGCTTGCCCGGCACCTGGGACAGGAAAAGCCGAAATCCATGGCAGCCCTCACGACACTCATGACCCGCTTTTGCGCGGGAGAAGACAGCTAGCTAGCTCGTAGTAACAACTTATCAAAGAACCCTGGTAATTCGGATACCAAGGACAAAAGTGGCAGGACACGTCGGAACAACCAAAAACGCCGCGTTAACAGCGACAGCAATGAAGACACGGCAGTCAATGCCGGATTCAGAGGCTATAAATCCGGTCAGCGGAAAAAGGCATTCAAAAAGAATACTCAGGGCCCGTCCAGTTTGGACCGAATACTCGATCGCCTATGCCAAATACATGGCACTCCCGAAAAGCCAGCCAATCACACCAACAGGGATTGTTGGGTGTTCAAGCAGGCAGGCAAGTTAAGAGCCGAAAACAGAGACAAGGGGCTGCACAACGACGACGAGGGGCCGAAGCCGCCGAACAACAATGGACAGAAGGGCTTTCCCCCACAAGTGCGAACGGTGAACATGATATACGCAACCCACATTCCCAAGTGGGAGCGGAAGCATGCGCTACGGGACGTATACGCGATGGAGCCAGTCGCCCCAAAGTTCAACCCATGGTCCTCCTGCCCGATCACTTTTGATCGAAGGGACCATCCCACTAGCATTCGTCACGGTGGCTTCGCCGCATTGGTTCTTGGCCCAATCATTGACGGATTTCACCTCACAAGATTCCTCATGGACGGCGGCAGTAGCCTGAACCTGCTTTATCAGGATACAGTGCGGAAAATGGGCATAGATCCCTCAAGGATCAAACCCACAAGAATGACCTTTAAAGGTGTCATACCGGGTGTAGAAGCCAACTGTACAGGCTCAGTAACACTTGACGTGGTCTTCAGATCCCCGGATAATTTCCGAAGCGAAGAATTAATCTTCGATATAGTCCCGTTTCACAGTGACTATCACGCCCTGCTCGGACGAACCGCATTCGCAAAATTCAATGCGGTGCCGCACTATGCATATCTCAAACTCAAGATGCCAGGCCCTCGAGGAGTAATCACGGTCAACGGAAACGCCGAACGCTCCCTCCGTACGGAGGAGCATACGGCGGCTCTCCCAGCGGAGGTACAAAGTAGCCTTCTTAGGCAATTCTCCAGTCCGGCCATAAAAAAGCCAGACACTGCCAAGCGCGCCCGGAGTAACCTACAGCAGGACTGCTTGGCACACTCTGAGCAAGCGTAGCAATGCGGCCCCAACCCCAGCTTTCGCGACCTAGCGAAACGAGTACCTCGCGTACATAACTACGCCCTCGAAATACCATGGGCATAGGGGAAGGGGCACAATAACGGCATGCCCAAAATACGGCTTAAAACGTACCAGGGGCTGCTGGATTTTTTTTTAATTTTTTCTTACTTTCAGGACTCCATACTTCGGACGACCTGTTCGGCAATTCGACTGCCGCACAAACAATGCAAGATCCAGGGAGGCAGACAAGCCATGCCGCATTATGGAACTCCCAGGTGGTCTCTGTTACGAGCAGTATACCTTCTTTAAATATAATTCCGCGGCCTGCCCCTGGTCAGGACATACCGAATAGTCCAATATCTTTTGCTTACCACACTATTTGTATCGTTCGGCTTTGATAAATAGCCTCTCCATAAACAATGCTTAGCTTTTTGTCTATTTTTTGCATTACTCTTTTCATAAATATGTTCATTGATGACATGTTGCACCCGTACACTATGGTACGACTAGTACGACAGGGGCTTCAGTACCCTTTAAATATGGTGTGAGAAGTCCGTACACTTTCACGAGTGCGGCACCCCAAACTTATAGCACTATATGCATCAGCTCCGAATCATGATTTGGGTCAATAGTTGGGTTTGCCCGGCTCCTATGTTTTGGTGCCTTATGTTCCGCTATATCGGCTAAGGTAGCACTAGGAGAACCACTGCGATTTTGCCCCGGTTGAGCTGGGTTAAGCACCTCAGTGGAGAAAGCTAAAACTGACTGTCATGATGAGGCGAGAGACCGGTCGCTGTTCGAGAGGTTTTTCGAGTCCCTAAAGGCTTATGCCGCTTCGAGCGAGGAGCTGGATAACCCCAGCCAAGGCGTGGATAGCGCCCCGAACTCGGTCTTCTGAACTAGGGGTTTCGCCAAAATTTAAAATTATTAAGTTCTATGGCTAAGTGAGAGTGTTCAAGTATTATAGTCCGATTGCCTGGTTCGTCGTGCTGAGCGCCTCCCTCGAAGGACCCAACCATGGGAAAAAGAGCGCCCAGGTTTATCACCGAACACCCCAGCACTAGTGGCATGGGCGCAGAAGCCGACGACTGGCCATCTCTCAATTTTTGATAAACGGCCGCATAGAAAATAATATTTTAAATTCAATAAGCATTGCCTAGCGCATACGAACAAGTTTTCAGTGCCCAGGATAAATACGAGCGAGTTCATTCAAAAATTACATCCTTGGTGCATTCATCCGCCACAAGACATGCACCCACAAGAACATCCTTATAGTAGTTCTCCGGCTTGCGATGCTCCTTCCCCGGCGGCGGCGCGTCCCTCACAAGCCTCTCACCGTCCATCTTACCCCAGTGCACCTTTACACAGGCAAGGGCCCTACAGGCACCTTCGATGCAGACGGAGCGCTTGATGACCTCGAGCCTTGGACAGGCCTCCACCAGCCGCCGCACCAGCCCGAAGTAGCTCCCAGGCAGGGCCTCTTCAGGCCACAGCCGAACTATGAAGCCCTTCATGGCCTGTTCGGCCACCTTGTGGAGTTCGACCAGCTGTTTCAGCTGGTCGCTCAAGGGCACAGGGTGTCCGGCCTCAGCATACTGAGACCAGAACACCTTCTCCGTCGAGCTGCCCTCTTCAGCTCGGTAGAATGCGGCGGCATCGGATACGCTGCGGCGAAGATCTGCGAAGGCCCCTGGAGAACTCCGGATTCGGGTAAGTAACAAGTAGTTTACTTTTATGTTTCTGCTTTGCATAAAGAATGCCTTACCCGCTGCTATCTTCTTCATATCCTCCAACTCTCGGAGGGCCTTTTGGGCTTCGGCCTTGGCAGACTTGGCAGTCTTAAGGGCCATCGCGAGCTCGGACGCTTGGGTCTTTGACTCAAGCTCCAAACTCTCATGTTTTTTCATGAGAGCCTGAAGCTCTTTCTGCACCTCGCCGACCTGAGCCCCAAGTTTCTCTCGCTCGGTGCGCTTCACGGCCATTTTCCTTTCGGCCTCGGACAGCGCCTGCTTGAGGGTCGCCACCTCAGACATGGCCCCTACAATAAGCAGTACAATCCTGTTATTTTTTGCAATCACGCCTCTCTATAGGCACTTTTTTATAACGTATTTCTTACCTTCTTTCTCCTCGAGCTGCTGCTTGGCAAGGCCGAGCTCTTGCTCGGACCGCTCGAGTCCCTGTTTCAGGGCATCCACCTCCGCAGTCAGTGCGGCGGTGGCTAGCAGCGAAGCCTGCATACGCATATTGACTCTTTATCGTTAGACTCCTGCGAAATTTAATAGATCCTCTATTCGGCTTTTCTTTCCGAACGCCAAACAGAGCATCAAGGGCTACTGTCTATGCGGTAATATTTTTACATATTTTTACTTACCTTGAAGCCTGTTAGGAGGCTAGCGCAAGCTTCACTTAGCCCGCTCTTGGCGGACTGAACCTTCTGGATCACCGTACTCATAATAGTACGGTGCTCCTCGTCGATGGAGGCGCCTTCAAGCACCTCCAGCAGATTGTCCGGCGCCTCCGGTTGGACGGAGGCTGCCGGCTCAGAAGGCTTGCTCCTCTTGGAAGGAGTTCGCCTGCCGCGGTCCGGAATTGTTGAAGATTCCGGCACGGTGTCCGGCTTAAAGCCGGACTTGGAGCCCTGGGGGGTCTTGTCCCCTTCACTCCTGGGGTCTGGGAGGTCGCCTTGCGGCTCCTCCAGGACCACCTTCTCCTGCCCCGGAGCTCGTTGCGACGCCACTTCGGCGTCATCCGCAGTGCGGGGGGAGACAGCAGGCGGAACGGAGTTCACGTCTGATGAATCCAGGGAGCCGCTCGATGACTCGTTGAGTTCGGCCCGGGGCGGGCTGCATGATTATATTCGACATTAGGGGAAGCTGTGCAACAAAAGGAATATCATGAGTTACTCTGGTATCTGAACACTTACGATTTCACCGGACGCCTGGCCCTGTCGGGCCACTCCTCTTCGCCCTCGTCGGCGTCGGGGGCGTAGTCCGGCGGAGGGGTTTTCCTCTTCTTGGACCCATCGCTCCCCACTGGGGCGGCCTTCCTTTTCTTTCCTCCCCCCGCTGGACGGGGAGAGGTTTCTTCTCCCTCCTCCTCGTTTTCACGGGAAGAGGGCATCTCGGACTCGTCAGATGACGAGTCCGACAGCACCACATTACGGGTACTCTTTCGAGTCCCCGTGGTCTTCTTCTTATTGGCGTTCTTTTCCGGCACCACATAAGGCGCCGGAGCCAGCAACTTCACTAGTAGAGCTGGGGCTGGGTCTTCGGGCAACGGAGCCGAACAGTTAATTGGTTCGGCTATTGCGCGCCAAGCCTGTCAAAGGTAAGGGAGTTTAGGTCCCGCATAGAGTCAAACTATGAAAAAAGCTTAACATCCTGTAAAAAGTGTAGATGGCATACCTTGCTAGCGTGACGCTGCGAGCTGTATCCGTGGTCCTCGGAGGCGGATGCGGGAGCCTCGGCGCCCTTGAATAGCATCTTCCAGGCATCCTCGTATGTTGTGTCAAAGAGCCTGCTGAGGGTTTGATGCTGCGCCGGGTCGAACTCCCACAGATTGAAATCCCATTGTTGGCACGGGAGGATCCGGCGGACGAGCATAACCTGGATTATATTAACTAGTCGGACTAGCTTGTTCACCAGGGACTGGATGCATGTTTGCAATCCGGTCACTTCTTTTCCGTCACCCCACGACAGGCCCATCTCTTTCCAGGACACAAGCCGTGTGGGGGGTCCGAATCGGAACTCGGGGGCTGCGGTCCATTCCGGATCGCGTGGCTCGGTGATGTAAAACCACCTGGATTGCCATCCCTTTAGGGTCTCCACGAAAGAGCACTCGAACCATAGTGCGTTGGCCATCTTGCCCGCCATGGTGCCTCCGCACTCCGCCTGGCTGCCGCTCACCACCTTGGGCTTGACATTGAAAGTCTTGAGCCAGAGGCCAAAATGGGGGCGGACGCGGAGAAAAGCCTCGCACACGACGATAAACGCCGAGATGTTGAGGATGAAGTTCGGAGCCAGATCATGGAAATCTAGGCCGTAGTAGAACATGAGCCCCGGACAAATGGGTGGAGTGGAAAACCAAGTCCGCGGAGGAAGTGGAGGAGAAATACCACCCTCTCATGGGGCCTTGGGGTGGGGATAAGCTGCCCCTCCTCGGGAAGCCGGTACGCGATGTCCTTGGACAGATACCCGGCCTTCCTTAGCTTCTTGATTTTGCCCTCCGTAACAGAGGAGACCATCCATTTGCCTCCCGCTCCGGACATTGCTGGAGAAGGTTGACGTGGGAAGTGCGGGCTTGGGCGCTGGAGCTCGGGTGTGCGAGAGATGGGTAGGCAAGGGAGGAAGAAGGCATAGGTAAAAAGGGTGGATCCTTATCCCCTTATATAGGCGGATGCGGTTATGCGTCCCCACCTGCCTAATAAAACTCGCTTGCCTCCCGAGCGCCGTGATAAATGGCGCGGTTGGGTTACCCACATCCGTATTGATGAGAATCCCGTAAAAAGGGTATGCGATCTCTGCTTTGACAAGACGTGCCAAGGAAACCGCCTCGCAAAACATGCTGAGGTGGAAAAGTAAAGACAATTTGAGTAAAGGGCTTGGCTGTAGTGTGATGGCACTGCAGAATACGTCAGCAGATTTGATTTGTGTTAATATTATTCTCTCTATGGCAATATGTGGAAACTTATTTTGCAGAGCTGAACAGTACTCTTGGTGTTTACAATCTTCTAAGAAGGACTGGGAGGAGGAACCCGCCTTGCAATGCCGAAGACAATTTGCACGCCGGACTCGTCGTCATTGAAGCCTGGTTCAGGGGCTACTGAGGGAGTCCTGGATTAGGGGGTGTTCGGGTAGCCGGACTATACCTTCAGCCGGACTCCTGGACTATGTAGATACAAGATTGAAGACTTCGTCCCGTGTCCGGATGGGACTTTCCTTGGCGTGGAAGGCAAGCTTGGCGATGCGATATTCAAGATCTCCTACCATTGTAACCGACTCTGTGTAACCCTAACCCTATCCGGTGTCTATATAAACCGGAGGGTTGTAGTCCGTAGGACAGGATCAACTCCATACACATCAATCATACCATAGGCTAGCTTCTAGGGTTTAGCCTCCTTGATCTCGTGGTAGATCTACTCTTGTACTACCCATATCATCAATATTAATCAAGCAGGAGTAGGGTATTACCTCCATCGAGAGGGCCCGAACCTGGGTAAAACAAAGTGTCCCCTGTCTCCTGTTACCATCTGGCCTAGACGCACAGTTCGGGACCCCCTACCCGAGATCTGCCAGTTTTGACACCGACACTTGGCGATACGGATGTGCAGATCTCCTACCATGGTAACCGACTCTATGTAACCCAAACCCTATCCGGTGTCTATATAAACTGGAGGGTTTTAGTCCGTAGGACAACATACACATGAACGATCATACCATAGGCTAGCTTCTAGGGTTTAGCCTCTCTAATCTCGTGGTAGATCAACTCTTGTAATACCCATACCATCAATATTAATCAAGCAGGACGTAGGGTTTTACCTCCATCGAGAGGGCCCGAACCTGGGTAAAACTTCGTGTCCCTTGCCTCCTGTTACCATCCGGCCTAGACACACAGTTCGGGACCCCCTACCCGAGATCCGTCGGTTTTGACACCGACATTGGTGCTTTCATTGAGAGTTCCTCTGTGCCGTCGCCGTCAGGCCCGATGGCTCTTACGATCATCAATGGTGATGCACTCCAGGGTGAGACCTTTCTCCCCGGACAGATCTTCGTCTTTGGTGGCTTCGTACTGCTGGACGATTCACTTGGCCATCTAGAGCAGATCGAAAGCTACGCCCCTGGCCGTCAGGTCAGATTCGGAAGTTTAAACTACGCGGCAGACATCCACGGGGACTTGATCTTCAGCAGATTCGAACCACCACCGAGCGCGCCGCACTGTCACGATGAGCATGATCTAGCTCTGCCACCGAGCAGTGCCCTGGAGGCCGCACCCGCGTCGGCTCTGACCCCTAGTTCAGAGCCGTCCGCGCCGATCGAGGACGGGCGGTTGGACACCGCCTCGGGGGCTGAGACCCCAATGGCGGTTGAGCCGAACACCAGCCCCATACCCTGCAAGACTCGTGACTCCATGGAGCCAGATTCTTCTCCGGACTCCGAACTCTCCGCGCCCCTGTCGAGCGAATCCAATTAGACGGTGATCATGGAGTTCACGGCCGCGGACGTCTTTCAGCACTGGCCTTTTGGCAATATCCTGAAGTCACTGAAGTCTCTCTCTTTATCAGGAGAGCCCTGGCCGGACTACGGTCAGCAAGGTTGGGATTCGAACGATGAAGAAATTCAAAGCCCACCCACCACCCACTTTGTAGCCACTGTCGACAACTTAACCGACATGCTCGACTTTGACTCCGAAGACATCGACGGTATGGATGCCGATGAAGGAGATGATGAAGAACCAGCACCTAATAGGCCCTGGAAAGCCACCTCGTCATATGACACATACATGGTGGACACCCCAAAAGAGGGAGAGGCCGATGGAACAGCGGAGGATGACCCCTCCAAGAAACAGCAAAAGCGCCGGCGTCAGCAACGCCGCTCAAAATCCCACCAACACAAAAAAGGCGATTCCAGCACGGGAGATAATAATACCCCGGAAAGCGCCGAAGAACATCCCCCCGAGCAAGATTTAGCACAGGAGGATGGAGAAACCATCCCTCATGAAAGAGCGGCCGAAAGAGAGGTCGAGGACGATAATTGTATGCCTCCCTCCGAAGACGAGGCAAGCCTCGACGACGACAAATCCGCCGTGCCAGAGGATCCTGTCGAACAAGAGCGTTTTCAATGCAGGCTAATGGCCATGGCAAGAAGCCTCAAGAAAAAACAGCAACAACTTAAAGCTGATAAAGATCGGCTAGTCGATAGATGGACTGAAGTCCTTGCGGCCGAAGAGCATAAACCCGAACGCCCCTCCAAGTGCTACCCGAAGCGCAGGTTACTACCCCGATTAGAGGAGGAAGCACACGACACGGCCGACAGGCCACCTCGTGGCCGTGATAGAGAGGCCTCATGGCCCTCCACCCAAGCCGCACCCCGTACCAAGGCACGGGTGTCAAAACCGGCGGATCTCGGGTAGGGTGTCCCGAACTATGCATCTAGGATCGATGGTAATAGGAGGCAGGGGACACCATGTTTTACCCAGGTTCGGGCCCTCTTGATGGAGGTAAAACCCTATGTCCTGCTTGATTAATATTGATGATATGGGTAGTACAAGAGTTGATCTACCACGAGATCGTAGAGGCCAAACCCTAGAAGCTAGCCTATGGTACGATTGTATGTCTATAATCTATCGACTAGCCTGGCCTCGGTTTATATAATGCACCAGAGGCCTAGGATAACAAGAGTCCTAGCCAAATACGCCGGTGGGGAGGAGTCCTTGTCTTGATCGCCAAGTCTTGTGGAATATTCCTTGTATGCGGCAGCTGTCCGAACTGGCCCATGAGTATACGGCCATGGGGGTCCTCGGCCCAATCTAATAGATCGGAGATGACGTGGTGAGTACCCCCTAGTCCAGGACAACGTCAGTAGCCCCCTGAACCGGTCTTCAAGTTAGGGATGCTCCTCGATTCTTCCGAACTATTCTTCATCTTTGGTTGACGGTCTTGAAAACTGGTTCAACAAATCTTCTCATCTTCGATCTTGAGGATCGCCGAAATGCATTCGGCGAGTTTACACGTTGGGTATCCGAGGAGCCCCTTTTAATTTCTGGCCTTTATCAATGCCTTGTTATTTTTATGCCACACCTTGGGTTTGAAATTGTTCCCGGGCGACATCGTCCTCTTGCGTCCGAGCTCCAACGCTGGACTGCATTCGAGGTATCTTTTGCAGCCGAGCACCAACGCCAGACCGCTTCCCAGCTCTAACGCCGGAATGTATCCGAGCTCCAACGCCGGACTATGTATCCGAGCTCCAACGCCAGACTATATCCGAGCTCCAACGCCGGACTATATCCGAGGTGTCGTATCACCTTGGTTAAAAACAGTTGAAGGAGTTTAGCCGAGCTTAATGCCGGAAATGCCCTATATGGAGCCAGCCACTAGCGCCCGAGCTTTATGTCGGACTGCTTCCGAGGTGGTGCACCACCCCGACTGTGGACCGATTTTTTGTCAATATTTTTTATTATTGCAATTTATTCTCTACCGAGATATATGGCCAGTAGCCCTCAAGGTGTGTATCGGTCTAAAACCCGAGATGCACCTGAAGGATGACGTAAGACCGCTGATCCCAGTAGCCGCTGAGACTCGGGTTGATTTGCAAAATCAGCCTGAGGATCAAGTCCGAGCTTGGCAGAATACTTCGGGACACAAAAAGCGGCGTGCTTAGTCCTCGAGACTCAGGTTGGGTGCGGCCGACCAACTTGAGGATCAAAATCTCCTCAGAAACTATATTGCACATAAAATTTTCTACATTGGACAAAGCAATGCAGTAGCCCCCGAGACACTGGTCGGGTGGCAAGACCAGATCAGGGGATCGATGTGCCCCTTTAATATTTGTAAATAACAAGCCCGAAGCCCAGTAGCCCCCGAGCCTTAATGCGGGCACGGGTGGCCGAATTAAGGATCAATATCCATAGTAAAATCACAAATTATGTGTAATGACTCTATGTATCCTAGTACTTTACGTCATTAATGCTCGGATCCGCATTGTACAAAACTTTGTTGACCGACCATCGGCTTCCACCTCCTCGGCCAGTAGCCGAGGAGTGTTTGTCCTACTTTATAAAGCCTTTATGAGGGCAAAGATTTACAACAAACAAGGCAATCTGGCCATACGGTTTTATAAACAAAGGTACGCAGAGAGATATGTTATATTACTGTTTAACAGAAGAAATGTCTTCCAAAGAAAATAGTCCCGCTATCGGTTCCTTTCTTTGGGTTGTCATGCTAAGCATGATCATTTAAACCTCAGCTCTAATGTAAGAGCAAAATATCGAGAATTTAGTTTGGGAGGCCAGTTAATAGCCCCCGGTAGTGTTCGGCGACAGTCGGGGTCAAGCCGTAAACACTTCGGCCAATGTTATGAACGGCTCGTCTTTTAACATAGTCATCGGATCACTGACCAGTTTACGCTTATTGTGACAGTAAGTTTTTGGCTTTCTCCACTGAGGTGCTTAACCATGTGATCTGGAAGCACAATCACAGTTGTTCTCCCTTTGCACGCCTAGCCGAACAAAACGGAACGTAGGAAGCAATTGTAGGAGCCGGGCAACCCAACTATTAACCGAAGACACAATTCGAAACCGATGCATATATAGCAATATCTGAGAATGTTTTTGTCGAATCCCTAAAGATTTCCGGCGTTGCACTGCGAGACTAATACTGGAAAAGCACAAATAGTTTAAAAGTGCCATAGGCTCGAAAAGCCAAAAAACGTTAGTAAAAACTTGACGTCCGAACAAGATCAAGTGTTCGATGCCAATCCAAAAATTGGTTTTAGAAAAAAAGAAGTGCTTCTGTCGTGCTTTAACATGATACATCCTATCTCAAGACTTCGAGCGGGTTAGCCTACGGCTTCAACCTCCTATCCCGAGGGCGGAGTACTTCTCATCAGGCCAGTTTAGAAAACTAAACTCTAGCGGCTTTGAGAGAGAAATTAGGCTCCCCGGCTAGTGACCGCACACTCGTGTCGAAAAAAGGAGTGATAAATAATAATAATAATAATAATAATAATAATAATAAAACTTTGCAACGACTAAGAAGAAGAACACTTATTATAAAACTACTCAAATAAACTTAAGAGCCCCCAAGTGATTTGAGTAAAAGAATGATTCCATGTACCGAAGTACTTATATCATATCTATGTTCAACCGAACTTTAAACGCGTCTTAACCGACCGTCGGCTTCTCCCTCTTCGGTCAAGGACCGAAAAGTGTTATGTACTCCATCTGTCGAGAATATCAACGGTGTTTCCAATAACCAGGCAATCAGGCCATAAGGCTGTAACAGACAAAGCGCGCTCAGGGAACTTATGCTATATTACTGCAAAGTGTAAGAAGCATCTTCGAAGAAAATAGTACCCCCACCGATACCTTTCTTCGGCACTCATTGTTATTATGAGACTTGTGCAATAGATTTTTTGTACTCATGAGTTCCGTTGTGTGCCGACCATCATTGAAAACAATAAGAGCGCTAGCTTTCGGCTTCACCCAGTCTGAGGTCCGGCTCGGGTGACCCGATCGTGACAATCACAGAGGTGCTCCCTTTACTCCCTAGCCGATCAATCGGGAACGTAGGGGTAAACACAGGAGCGAGGCAACCCAGCTTGCAAATTGCTTAAGTCAATATGGTGCATATTGTGGCATAATACACGAACAAGGAACGAAGCCATACAAGTATAATCATATGCAAGAGGAAAAGCTTCATAAAGGAAGCCCCCGAGTAAACGGCGTATTTGAATTTATGCGCCACAAACAAAGTTTGGACAAGGAAATTTTTTACAAGCAACTTTTTTTCCAAAAAAGTATAATGCTTGGTCGAACCGAACACAAGTAAAAATTTAAAACTTGGAGTATGAAGGCAACTTAGCTGGTTAATGTGTTCGGTATTGACGACGTGGTCCGAGCTTGATGCGGGACAAGGTTCCATCCCCCAAGCCGGTCCCGAGGTGGCGGAGTGGAGAGCTCGACACGCCGAAGAGTGCCGCCGAAGTCCCCGGATCATTTTCCTGTGCACAAAAAATAGTGCAAACCGGAGATAATAGTAATAATGATAATTAAAAAAATGTTGCATAATAAATAATTTATGCAAAGTGAGGAATAGAAGAAATATGGCCTGGTGCCGAAGTCAATGTCGATGCAGGGCGTCGGCGTGATGTAGTAAAGGCGTGGCAAAGCCTGAATTCACAGGTCGGTCCGAGCTTCGGATGCGGCGTTCGCCGGACTATGTACGGAAACTGATCGAACCACCATGCGACCGTTGTTAATGCGGTCACCATTTGATAGACCTGTGTACATATCATGGACAAACCAGAGCAATAATTCCTTGGGAAAAATGAACCCAAACAAGCAAAAAATACTAGATTAATAGCACCTGATTTATTTGTTGTAGCAATCCGAAGGAAGGTGATTCCCAAAATTGGGACTCCCTCCGCATACCCATTGCCTGATGGGCGATAAAACGACAGCATGGCAATGCTGGTAAAGGTTGACTCGCCGAGGCAAAGCCCTTGGCCCGGCTAACGTGACGGAGCTGGTCGGCTAGTGACGCCGAAGTGTCCGGAGTAGGTTGATGAAGAGATGGCGAAGCCCCCGGTCCAGCCGAGATGTCAAATCCTCGACGTCAGCCGATGAGTCGAAGTAGGTCGGCGTGATGGACACCAGCTTGAAGAAGCAATAGTGCGGCCCTGTCGATGCAGGTTGTGACGTGGTCGATGCCAGCTTGATGAAGCGACCGTGCGGCGATGCCGGTATGCCCGCTCCGTGTAATCCGTGGGGCGGCGATGTTGGTGATGATTTATTCTTCGTGATGTCGAACTCTTGTTCGGCTTGCCGAGATGATGATCGAATGAATTGATCTCGGCTCAATAAAGCGGCGACGTGTGTAGTGCAGGTCGGCAGCCGTGGAGCAATACTGCCGGACTGGTTTGACTCCAGCATGATGGTGAAGATTACCTCGAAGGGGGCTTAAAATTTTATGAGTACGTGTTTAAAAACAACACACAATACCATAAAAGAAAATTCCTTAAAAAGGTTGTCCAATATCATGTTCATAAAGAAACATGAATTCGGGTCGGATCCGTATTCGCGCAGAAAATAGATCCGAAAATTGGACCACTCATCGGAAGTTTCCCGGAGTTTGAACCGTTGGATCGAGCTGAAATTTGGAGGTGTGGTAGATATGGGATTTCCGCAGTAGATGAACGGTTGGATCTTCCAAAGGACCTCCGAGATGGGCTCTGGAGACCACGCCCTACACTCATCCAGGTTCCCATCCAGATTTGACAGGGCTCCGGTATATCGTAGATTGTCGGAGATTCCTCCATCGGAACTCGACGAAACTTTCCAGGGTTGTTGTAGACTCAATTCCGCACAATTCCAACAAAGGGATCGTCAAAGCGATGCTCTAACAGGTGGTGGCAGCGGATACAAGTTTGCTGTTCGGAAAAACAGCACGGTCGCCCGAGGGCAATGTTGACGTTGAGCCCCCGAGCTCCATGGATGATTCCTCCGTCATCTTGATAGAGATCTAAGTTGATGTTGATGAAGGCCCTCATCCGAACATGACGATCGGAGATGGAGCATGGTCCTCGGTCGCGCCAAGGTGACCAGTCGAGCCGGCAACGAAGATGTCGGCGTCGCAGTTGACCTGCAGACGAGCCATGGATCCTTTTGCCGATTACACAGCGGAACTTTCAATGAAAGCACCAATGTCGGTGTCAAAACCGGAGGATCTCGGGTAGGGGTCCCCAACTAGGCGTCTAGGTTTGATGGTAACAGGAGGCAGGGGACACGATGTTTTACCCAGGTTCGGGCCCTCTTGATGGAGGTAAAACCCTACGTCCTGCTTGATTAATATTGATGATATGAGTAGTACAAGAGTTGATCTAGCACGAGATCGTAGAGGCTAAACCCTAGAAGCTAGCCTATGGTATGATTGTATGTCTATAATCTATCGACTAGCCTGGCCTCGGTTTATATAATGCACCAGAGGCCTAGGATAACAAGAGTCCTAGCCGAATACGCCGGTGGGGAGGAGTCCTTGTCTTGACCGCCAAGTCTTGTGGAATATTCCTTGTATGCGGCAGCTGTCCAAACTGGCCCATGAGTATACGGCCATGGGGTCCTCAGCCCAATCTAATAGATCGGGAGACGACGTGGTGAGTACCCCCTAGTCTGGGACACCGTCAACGGGAATACGGTTCGATCTACGGATCGCGTAGGCACCCCATGGCTCGAGACGACAACCGTCACGCCGGCCACAAATTCGGCAGGGCCAAATACAGTAGACAAAGCTCATTGGAGCTACGTCATGATATCGCCCAATACAGAGGCGCCGCACACCCATTGTGCTTCACAGACGAAATAATGGATCATAAAATCCCCGAGGGTTTCAAACCCGTAAACATCGAATCATACGATGGCTCAACAGACCCCGCGGTATGGATCGAGGATTATCTCCTGTTGGAAATATGCCCTAGAGGCAATAATAAAAGTATTATTATTATATTTCCTTGTTCATGATAATTGTCTTTTATTCATGCTATAACTGTATTATCCGGAAATCGTAATACACGTGTGAATACATAGACCACAATATGTCCCTAGTGAGCCTCTAGTTGACTAGCTCGTTGTGATCAACAGATAGTCATGGTTTCCTGGCTATGGACATTGGATGTCATTGATAACGGGATCACATCATTAGGAGAATGATGTGATGGACAAGACCCAATCCTAAGACTAGCACAAAAGATCGTGTAGTTCATTTGCTAGAGCTTTGCCAATGTCAAGTATCTCTTCCTTCGACCATGAGAGCGTGTAACTCCTGGATACCGTAGGAGTGCTTTGGGTGTATCAAACGTCACAACGTAACTGGGTGACTATAAAGGTGCACTACAGGTATCTCCGAAAGTATCTATTGTTTTATGCGGATCGAGACTGGGATTTGTCACTCCGTGTAAACGGAGAGGTATCTCTGGGCCCACTCGGTAGGACATCATCATATGCGCAATGTGACCAAGGAGTTGATCACGGGATGATGTGTTACGGAACGAGTAAAGTGACTTGCCGGTAACGAGATTGAACAAGGTATTGGATACCGACGATCGAATCTCGGGCAAGTAACATACCGATAGACAAAGGGAATTGAATACGGGATTGATTAAGTCCTTGACATCGTGGTTCATCCGATGAGATCATCGTGGAACATGTGGGAGCCATCATGGGTATCCAGATCCCGCTGTTGGTTATTGACCGGAGAACGTCTCGGTCATGTCTACATGTCTCCCGAACCCGTAGGGTCTACACACTTAAGGTTCGATGACGCTAGGGTTATAAAGGAAGTTTGTATGTGGTTACCGAATGTTGTTCGGAGTCCCGGATGAGATCCCGGACGTCACGAGGAGTTCCGGAATGGTCCGGAGGTAAAGATTTATATATGGGAAGTCCTATTTTGGCCACCGGAAAATGTTCGGGATTTTTCGGTATTGTACCGGGAAGGTTCTAGAAGGTTCCGGAGTGGGGCCCACCTGCATGGGGGGACCCACATGGACGTGGGTAGTGGGGGCAAGGCCCCACACCCCTGGTCAAGGCGCACCAAGATCCCCCTTAGAAGGAATAAGATCATATCCCGAAGGGATAAGATCAAGATCCCTAAAAAGGGGGGATAACAATCGGTGGGGAAGGAAATAATGAGATTTCTTTCCTCCCACCTTGGCCAACGCCCCAATGGACTTGGAGGGCAAGAAACCAGCCCCTCCACCCCTATATATAGTGGGGAGGCGCATGGGAGCTACACACGAAGTTCTGGCACAGCCCTACCTCTCTTCCTACTCCTCCTCTCCCATGGTGCTTGGCGAAGCCCTGCTGGATTGCCACGCTCCTCCACCACCACCACGCCGTTGTGCTGCTGTTGGATGGAGTCTTCCTCAACCTCTCCCTCTCTCCTTGCTGGATCAAGGCGTGGGAGACGTCACCGGGCTGTACGTGTGTTGAACGCGGAGGTGCCGTCCGTTCGGCACTAGGATCATCGGTGATTTGAATCACGACGAGTACGACTCCATCAACCCCGTTCACTTGAACGCTTCCGCTTAGCGATCTACAAGGGTATGTAGATGCACTCTCTTTCTACTCGTTGCTGGTCTCTCCATAGATAGATCTTGGTGACACGTAGGAAAATTTTGAATTTCTGCTACGTTCCCCAACAGTGGCATCATGAGCTAGGTCTATTGCGTAGATTCTTTGCACGAGTAGAACACAAAGTAGTTGTGGGCGTTGATGTTGTTCAATATGCTTACCGTTACTAGTCCAATCTTGTTTCGACGGTATTGTGGGATGAAGCGGCCCGGACCGACCTTACACGTACTCTTACGTGAGACAGGTTCCACCGATTGACATGCACTTGGTGCATAAGGTGGCTAGCGGGTGCCAGTCTCTCCCACTTTAGTCGGAACGGATTCGATGAAAAGGGTCCTTATGAAGGGTAAATAGCAATTGGCATATCACGTTGTGGTCTTGCGTAGGTAAGAAACGTTCTTGCTAGAAACCCATAGCAGCCACGTAAAACATGCAACAACAATTAGAGGACGTCTAACTTGTTTTTGCAGGGTATGCTATGTGATGTGATATGGCCAAGAAGAATGTGATGAATGATATGTGATGTATGAGATTGATCATGTTCTTGTAATAGGATTCACGACTTGCATGTCGATGAGTATGACAACCGGCAGGAGCCATAGGAGTTGTCTTTATTTATTGTATGACCTGCGTGTCATTGAAGAACGCCATGTAAACTACTTTACTTTATTGCTAAACGCGTTAGTCATAGAAGTAGAAGTAGTCGTTGGCGTGACAACTTCATGAAGACACGATGATGGAGATCATGATGATGGAGATCATGGTGTCGTGCCGGTGACGATGATGATCATGGAGCCCCGAAGATGAAGATCAAAAGGAGCAAAATGATATTGGCCATATCATGTCACTATTTGATTGCATGTGATGTTTATCATGTTTATGCATCTTGTTTGCTTAGGACGACGGTAGTAAATAAGATGATCCCTTACAAAATTTCAAGAAGTGTTCTCCCCTAACTGTGCACCGTTGCTACAGTTCGTCGCTTCTAAACACCACGTGATGATCGGGTGTGATGGATTCTTACGTTCACATACAACGGGTGTAAGACAGTTTTACACAGCGAAAACACTTAGGGTTAACTTGACGAGCCTAGCATGTGCAGACATGGCCTCGGAACACGGAGACCGAAAGGTCGAGCATGAGTCGTATAGTAGATACGATCAACATGAAGATGTTCACCGATGATGACTAGTCCGTCTCACGTGATGATCGGACACGGCCTAGTTGACTCGGATCATGTAATCACTTAGATGACCAGAGGGATGTCTATCTGAGTGGGAGTTCATAAGATGAACTTAATTATCCTGAACATAGTCAAAAGACCTTTTGCAAATTATGTCGTAGCTCGCGCTATAGTTCTACTGTTTAGATATGTTCCTAGAGAAAATATAGTTGAAAGTTGATAGTAGCGATTATGCGATCAGTAGAAAGCTTATGTCCTTAATGCACCGCTCAGTGTGCTGAACCCCAACGTCGTTTGTCGATGTTGCGAACATCGGACATACACGTTTTGATAACTACGTGATAGTTCAATTAAATGGTTTAAGTAGAGGCACCAAAGACGTTTTCGAAACGTCGCGGAACATATGAGATGTTTCGAGGGCTGAAATTGGGATTTCAGGCTCGTGCCCACGTCAAGAGGTATAAGACCTCCGACGATTTTCTTAGCCTGCAAACTAAGGGAGAAAAGCTCAATCGTTGAGCTTGTGCTCAGATTGTCTGAGCACAACAATCACTTGAATCGAGTGGGAGTTGATCCTCCAGATGAGATAGTGATGTTTCCCCAAAGTCATTGCCACCAAGCTGCTAGAGCTTCGTGATTAACTATAACATATCAGGGATAGATATGATGATCCTTGAAATATTCATGATGTTTGACACCGCGAAAGTAGAAATCAAGAAGGAGCATCAATTGTTGATGGTTGGTGAAACCACTAGTTTCAAGAAGGGCAAGGGAACAAAGGGATACTTCATGAAACGGCAATTCAGCTGCTGCTCTAGTGAAGAAACCCAAGGTTGAACCCAAACCCGAGACTAAGTGCTTCTGTAATAAGGGGAACAACCACTGGAGCAGCATTACCCTAGATACTTGGTAGATGAGAAGGCTGGCAAGGTCGATAGAAGTATATTGGATATACATTATGTTAATGTGTACTTTACTAGTACTCCTAGTAGCACCAGGGTATTGGATACCGGTTCGGTTGCTAAGTGTTAGTAACTCGAAATAAAAGCTACGGAATAAACGGAGACTAGCTAAAGGTGAGCTGACGATATATGTTGGAAGTGTTTCCAAGGTTGATATGATCAAGCATCGCACGCTCCCTCTACCACCGAGATTGGTGTTTGCGTTGAGCATAGACATGATTGGATTATGTCTATCGCAATACGGTTATTCATTTAAGGAGAATAATGGTTACTCTATTTTTGAATAATACCTTCAATGGTCTTGCACCTAAAGGAATGGTTTATTGAATCTCGGTCGTAGTGATACACATTTTCATGCCAAAAGATATAAGATAGTAATGATAGTACCACTTACTTGTGGCACTGCCATGTAAGTCATATCGGTATAAAATGCATGAAGAAGCTCCATGTTGATGGATCTTTGGACTCACTCATTTTTGAAAAGTTTGAGACATGCGAACCATGTCTATTGGTGTATACGCATAAAGAAACTCCATGCAGATGGATCGTTTGGACTCACTTGATTTTGAATCACTTGAGATATGCAAATCATACCACATGGGCAAGATGACTGAAAAGCCTCGTTTTCAGTAAAATGGAACAAGATAGCAACTTGTTGAAAGCAACACATTTTGATGTGTGCAGTCCAATGAGTGCTGAGGCATGCAGTGAATATCGTTATGTTCTTACTTCACAGATGATTCGAGTAGATGTTAAGAATATTTTCTTGATGAAACACAAGTCTGAATTATTGAATGGTTCAAGTAATTTCAGAGTGAAGTAGAAGATCATTGTGACAAGAGGATAAAATGTCTATGATATGATCATAGAGATGAATATCTGAGTTACGAGTTTTGGCACACAATTAAGACATTGTGGAAATTGTTTCGCAATTAATACCGCCTGGAACACCATAGTGTGATGGTGTGTCCGAACATCATAGTTGCACCCTATTGGATATGATGCATACCATGATGTCTCTTATCGAACTGCCACGATAGTTTATGGGTTAGGCATTAAAGACAACCACATTCACTTTAAATAGGGCACCACGTAATTCCGATGAGATGACACCGTATGAATTATGGTTTAGAGAAACCTAAGTTGTCGTTTCTTAAAGGTTTGGGGCTGCGACACTTATGTGAAAAGGTTTCAGGATTAAGCTCGAACCCAAAGCGGATAAAGTACATCTTCATAGGACACCCAAAACAGTTGGGTATACCTCCTAATTCAGATCCGAAAGCAATATAAATTGTTTCTAGAATCGGGTCCTTTCTCGAGGAAAGGTTTCTCTCGAAAGAATTGAGTGGGAGGATGGTGGAGACTTGATGAGGTTATTGAACCGTCACTTCAACTAGTGTATAGCAGGGCACAAAGAGTTGTTCCTGTGGCACCTACACCAATTGAAGTGGAAGCTTATGATAGTGATCATGAAGTTTCGGATCAAGTCACTACCGTACCTCGTAGGGTGACAAGGATGCGTACTACTTTAGAGTGGTACGGTAATCCTGTCTTGAAGGTCATGTTGCTAGACAACAATGAACCTACGAGCTATGGAGAAGCGATGGTGGGCCCAAATTCCGACAAATGGTTAGAAGCCATGAAATCCGAGATAGGATCCATGTATAAAAACAAAGTATAGACTTTGGAAGAACTACTTGATGGTCGTAAGGCTGTTGAGTACAGATGGATTTTAAAGGAAGACGGACGATGATGGTAAATGTCACCATTAAGAAAGCTCGACTTGTCGTTAAGATGTTTTCTGACAAGTTCAAGGAGTTGACTACGGTGAGATTTTCTCACTCGTAGCGATGCTAAGAGTCTGTTGGAATTATATTAGCGATTACTGCATTATTTATGAAATCTTGCAGATAGGATGTCAAAACATTGTTTCCTCGACGATTTTCTTGAGGAAAGGTTGTATGTGATACAACCGGAAGGTTTCGTCAATCCTGAAAGATGCTAATAAGTATGCAAAGCTCCAGCTATCCTTCTGAGGACTGGAGAAAGCATCTCGGAGTTGGAATGTATGCTTTGATGAGATGATCAAAGATTTTGGGTGTATACAAAGTTTATGAGAAACTGGTATTTCCAAAGAAGTGAGTGGGAGCACTATAGATTTTCTGACATATTGATGATCGGAAATGATGTAGAACTTCTAGAAAGCATATAGGGTTATTTGAAAGGTGTTTTTCCAATAGAAAACCTGGAATAAGCTACTTGAGCATTGAGCATCAAGACCTATAAGGATAGATCAAAACGCTTAATGGTACTTTCAAATGAGCACATACCTTGACATGATCTTGAAGGTGTTCAAGATGAACCAGTCAAAGAAGAAGTTCTTGCCTGAGTTGTAAGGTACGAAGTTAGGACTTAAAGCTCGACCATGGCAGAATAGAAAGGACGAAGGTCGTCTCCTATGCTTAAGACGTAGGCTCTTCAGTATGCTATGCTGTGTACCGCACCTGAAGTGTGCCTTGCCATGAGTCAGTCAAGGGGTACAAGAGTGATCCAAGAATGGCTCACAGGACAGCGGTCAAAGTTATCCTTAGTAACTAGTGGACTAAGGAATTTTCTCGATTATGGAGGTGGTAAAAGAGTTCGTCGTAAAGGTTACGACGATGCAAGCTTGACACCTATCCGGATAGCTCTGAGTAGAGAGACCGGATACATATAATGGAGCAATAATTTAGAATAGCTCCAAGTAGAACAGTTGTTTGGAATAGCTCCAAATAGAGCGTGGTAGCTGCATCTAGGAGATGACATAGAGATTTGTAAAGCACACACGGATCTGAAAGGTTCAGACCCGTTGACTAAAACCTCTCTCACAAGCAACATGATCAAACATAAAACTCATTGAGTGTTAATCACATAGTGATGTGAACTAGACTACTGACTCTAGTAAACTCTTGGGTATTAGTCACATGGCGATGTGACCTGTGAGTGTTAATCACATGGCGATGTGAACTAGATTATTGACTCTAGTGCAAGTGGGAGACTGTTGGAAATATGCCCTAGAGGCAATAATAAAAGTATTATTATTATATTTCCTTGTTCATGATAATTGTCTTTTATTCATGCTATAACTGTATTATCCGGAAATCGTAATACACGTGTGAATACATAGACCACAATATGTCCCTAGTGAGCCTCTAGTTGACTAGCTCGTTGTGATCAACAGATAGTCATGGTTTCCTGGCTATGGACATTGGATGTCGTTGATAACGGGATCACATCATTAGGAGAATGATGTGATGGACAAGACCCAATCCTAAGACTAGCACAAAAGATCGTGTAGTTCATTTGCTAGAGCTTTGCCAATGTCAAGTATCTCTTCCTTCGACCATGAGAGCGTGTAACTCCTGGATACCGTAGGAGTGCTTTGGGTGTATCAAACGTCACAACGTAACTGGGTGACTATAAAGGTGCACTACAGGTATCTCCGAAAGTATCTATTGTTTTATGCGGATCGAGACTGGGATTTGTCACTCCGTGTAAACGGAGAGGTATCTCTGGGCCCACTCGGTAGGACATCATCATATGCGCAATGTGACCAAGGAGTTGATCACGGGATGATGTGTTACGGAACGAGTAAAGTGACTTGCCAGTAACGAGATTGAACAAGGTATTGGATACCGACAATCGAATCTCGGGCAAGTAACATACCGATAGACAAAGGGAATTGAATACGGGATTGATTAAGCCCTTGACATCGTGGTTCATCCGATGAGATCATCGTGGAACATGTGGGAGCCATCATGGGTATCCAGATCCCGCTGTTGGTTATTGACCGGAGAACGTCTCGGTCATGTCTACATGTCTCCCGAACCCGTAGGGTCTACACACTTAAGGTTCGATGACGCTAGGGTTATAAAGGAAGTTTGTATGTGGTTACCGAATGTTGTTCGGAGTCCCGGATGAGATCCCGGACATCACGAGGAGTTCCGGAATGGTCCGGAGGTAAAGATTTATATATGGGAAGTCCTATTTTGGCCACCGAAAAATGTTCGGGATTTTTCGGTATTGTACCGGGAAGGTTCTAGAACGTTCTGGAGTGGGGCCCACCTGCATGGGGGGACCCACATGGACGTGGGTAGTGGGGGCAAGGCCCCACACCCCTGGTCAAGGCGCACCAAGATCCCCCCTTAGAAGGAATAAGATCATATCCCGAAGGGATAAGATCAAGATCCCTAAAAAGGGGGGATAACAATCGGTGGGGAAGGAAATAATGAGATTTCTTTCCTCCCACCTTGGCCAACGCCCCAATGGACTTGGAGGGCAAGAAACCAGCCCCTCCACCCCTATATATAGTGGGGAGGCGCATGGGAGCTACACACGAAGTTCTGGCATAGCCCTACCTCTCTTCCTACTCCTCCTCTCCCATGGTGCTTGGCGAAGCCCTGCTGGATTGCCATGCTCCTCCACCACCACCACGCCGTTGTGCTGCTGTTGGATGGAGTCTTCCTCAACCTCTCCCTCTCTCCTTGCTGGATCAAGGCGTGGGAGACGTCACCGGGCTGTACGTGTGTTGAACGCGGAGGTGCCGTCCGTTCGGCACTAGCATCATCGGTGATTTGAATCACGACGAGTACGACTCCATCAACCCCGTTCACTTGAACGCTTCCGCTTAGCGATCTACAAGGGTATGTAGATGCACTCTCTTTCTACTCATTGCTGGTCTCTCCATAGATAGATCTTGGTGACACGTAGGAAAATTTTGAATTTCTGCTACGTTCCCCATCATCTCCTTCATATCCACATGGCCCGCGACGATGATTTCCACGCCATCAAATACCTCCCACTCAAGCATAAAGGACCAGCCCGGCAATGGCTTAACAGCCTGCCAACAGGGTCAATCAACTGTTGGGAGGACCTGGAAGCCGCATTCCTCGACAATTTCCAGGGCACTAAGTTGTGACCCCCAGACGCTGACGACCTAAGCCACGTAATTCAGCAGCCAGACGAATCGGGCAGGCAATTCTGGACACGGTTCCTAACAAAGAAAAATCAAATACTCGATTGTCCGGACGCAGAGGCCTTAGCAGCCTTCAAGCATAATATGCGTGATGAGTGGCCTGCCCGGCACCTAGGACAGGAGAAGCCGAAATCTATGGCAGCACTCACGGCACTCATGACCCGCTTTTGCGCGGGAGAAGACAACTGGCTTGCTCGTAGCAACAACATGACCAAGAACCCGGTTCGTTCGGACACCAGGGACATTAGAGGCAGGTCGCGTCGCAACCAGCAGAAGCGCCGCATCAACGGCGACAATGCTAAGGATACGGCAGTTAATGCCGGAGTCAGAGGCTCTAAATCCGGTCAATGGAAAAAGTCATTTAAAAGGAATCCTAGGGGCCCGTCCAGCTTGGACCGAATACTCGACCGCTTGTGCCAAATACATGGCACCCCCGAAAAGCCGGCCAATCACACCAACAGGGACTGTTGGGTGTTCAAGCAGGCAGGCAGATTAAGTGGCGACAATGAAGACAAGGGGTTGCATACCGTTGACGACGAGGAGCCCCGGCCGCCAAACAACAATGGACAGAAGGGTTTTCCCCCACAAGTGCGGACGGTGAACATGATATACGCCACCCACGTCCCCAAGAGGGAGCGGAAGCACGCGTTAAGGGACGTATACGTGGTAGAGCCAGTTGCCCCAAAGTTCAACCCATGGTCCTCCTGCCCGATCACCTTTGATTGAAGAGACCATCCCACTAGCATCCGTCATGGCGGATTCGCCGCATTGGTTCTTGACCCAATTATTGACGGATTTCATCTCACAAGAGTCCTTATGGACGGCGGCAGTACCCTGAACCTGCTTTACCAGGATACAGTGCGGAAAATGGGCATAGATCCCTCAAGGATTAAGCCCACCAAAACGGCCTTTAAAGGCGTAATACCAGGTGTAGAGGCCAGCTGTACAGGCTTAGTCACACTTGAAGTGGTCTTCGGATCTCCGGATAATTTCCGAAGCGAGGAGTTAATCTTCGACATAGTCCCATTCCGCAGTGGTTATCATGCACTGCTCGGGCGAACCGCATTTGCCAAGTTCAATGCGGTCCTGCACTATGCATACCTTAAGCTCAAGATGCCAGGCCCTCGAGGAGTAATTACGGTCAATGAAAACACCGAACGCTCCCTCCGTACGGAGGAGCACACGGCGGCCCTCGCAGCGGAAGGACAAAGCAGCCTTTCCAGGCAGTTCTCCAGTCCGGCCATTCAATGACCGGACACCGTCAAGCGCACCCGGAGTAACCTACAACAAGACCGCCTGGCACGTTCCTAGCAGGCATAGCAATTCGGCCCCGACCCCAACCCTCACAAAAAGGCGAAGCCAGTACTTCGCGTCCATAACTATGCTCTGGAGATACCCTAGGCATAGGGGGAGGGGCACCATTACGGCACGCCCAAAACACGGCTTAAACCGCACCAGGGGCTGCCGATTTTTTACTTTTCTCTTACTTTCAGGACTCTACTCTCTGGAAGTCTTGTTCGGCTGTTCAACTACCGCACAAACGATGCAAGAACCAGGAAGCAGACAAGCCATGACGCATTACGGAAATCACAGGTGGTCTCTATCACGAGCAGTATACGTGTTTCACATACTATTCCGCATCTTGCCCCTGGAGCAGACAAGTTAAATTGTCCAACTTTTCGTTTATCACATTACTTGTATCATTCTTCTTTGATCGCAGCCATTTTAATGAACAATGCATAGCTTTTGTCTATTTTTTGCATTACCTTTTTTTCCTTAATGACATGTTGCACCCATACACCTTGGTACGGCCAAAATACGCCAGGGGCTTCAGTACCCCTCAACATGGTGTAAGAAGTCCGAACACTTTCACAAGTGCGGCACCCCGAACTTATAGCATTATATGCATCGGCTCCGAATCATGTCTTGGTCAATAGTTGGGTTTGCCCGGCTCCTATGTTTTGGTGCCTTACGTTCCGCTATAACGGCTAAGGTAGCACTAGGAGAACCACTGCGATTATGCCCCAGTTGAGCTGGGCCGAGCACCTCAGTGGAGAAAGCTAAAACTGACTGTCATGATGAGGCGAGAGCTGGTCGCTGTTCGAGAGGTCTTTTCGAGTCCTTAAAGACTTATGTCGCTTAGGGCGAGGAGTCGGCTCTGTCTGGCCAAGGCATGGATAGCGCCCCAAACTCGGTCTTCCGAATACTAGGGGCTTCCCCGAAATTTAAAATTATAGAATTCTATGGCTAAGTGAGAGTGTTCACGCATTATAGTCCGATTGCCTCGTTCGTTGGGCTGAGCGCCTCCCTCAAAGGACCCAAATATGAGAAAAAGAGCGCCCAGGTTTATCCCCGAACACCCTAGCACTAGCGGCAAGGGGGCAGAAGCCGACGACTCGCCATCTCTCAGTATTGATAAACAGCCGCACAGAAGGTAATATTTTAAATTCAAGCAGCATTGCTTAGCGCATATGAACAAGTTTTCAGCGCACAGGATAACACGAGCGGGTTTTATTCAAAAAATACATCCTTGGTACATTCATTCGCAACAAGGCGGGCACCCTTCAGAACATCCTTATAATAATTCTCGGGCTTGCGATGCTCTTTCCCCGGTGGTGGCCTGTCCTTCACAAGCTTCTCCGCATCCAGCTTGCCCTAGTGCACCTTAGCACGGGCAAGGGCCCTACGGGCACCTTCGATGCAGACGGAGCGCTTGATGTCTTCAAGCCTCGGACAGGCCTCCACCAGCCGCCGCACCAGCCCGAAATAGCTCCCAGGCAGGGCCTCTCCAGGCTATAGCCGAACTAGGAGGCCCTTCATGGCCTGTTCGGCCGCCTTGTGGAGCTTGACCAGTTGCTTCAGCTGGTCGCTCAGGGGAATGGGGTGTCCGGCCTCAACGTACTGTGACCAGAACACCTTCTCCGTCGAATTGCCCTCCTCGCCTCGCTAGAATGCGAACACTCCTGGAGAGGTCCGGATTCGGGTAAGTAACAGGTAACTCATGTTTACGTGTTTGCTTTGCATAAAGAATGCCTTACCCGCCGCAATCTTCTTCACCTCATCCAACTCCTGGAGGGTCCTCTGGGACTCGGCCTTGGCAGACTTGGCATTCTCTATAGCTGTCGCAAGCTCGGACGCTCGCGTCTTCGAGTCAAGCTCCAAACTCTCATGTTTCTTCATGAGAACCTGGAGCTCTTGCCGCACCTTGCCAACCTCAACCTCGTACCTCTCCCGCTCGGTGCGCTCCACGGCCGCACTCTTCTCGGCCTCAAGCAGCGCTTGCTTGACGGTCACCACCTTAGACGTGGCCCCTACAATAGCCATGTCAATCTTGTCATTTTTTGCAATTGCACCTTTTTTATATACATATTCAAACAAGGTATTTCTTACCTTCCATCTCCTCGAGCTGCTTCTTGGCACGCCCGAGCTCTTGCTCGGACTTCTCGAGACTCTGCTTCAGCACGTCAACTTCCGCAGTCAGTGCGGCGGACGCTAGCAGAGAAGCCTGCATACGCATATTGACTCCTTTTTGTTAGACTCCTACGTATTCTTTGATCCTCTATTCGGCTTTTCTTCCCGAATGCCCAACAGAGCATCAGGGGCTACTGTCTATGCAGTAACATTATTTGAACATTCTTTACTTACCTCAATGCCTGTTAAAAGGCTTGTACAAGCTTCAGTCAGTCCGCTTTTGGCGGACTGAACCTTCTGGATCACCGCACTCATAATAGTGCGGTGCCCCTCGTCGATGGAGACACCTTGGAGCGCCTCCAACATATTTTCCGGCGCCTCCGGTTGGACGGAGGTCACCGGCATGGCAGGCTTGCTCCTCTTGGAAGGAGGTCGCCCGCCGGACTCTGGAACCCTTGAAGATTCCGGAGCTGTGCCCGGCCTTAAGCCGGACTTGGAGCCCTGGGGGGTTTCATCCCCTTTACTCCTGGAGTCCAGGAGGTCGCATTGCGGCGCCTCCAGGACCACCTCCTCCCGGCTAGGAACCTGTTGGGACAACACTTTGGTGTCGTCCATAGGGCGGGGGAATGAAGCCGTCGGAAGCGAGTTTACCTCCGACGGATCCAGTGAGCCGCTCGATGATGTGTCAAGCCGGTCTTTAGGTGGGCTGCATAAACACATTCGACGTAAGGGAAAGCTGTGCAATAAGCAAATACTATGAGTCGCTCTGGTATCTGGATACTTATGATTTTGCTAGGGGCTTGGCCCTGGGCTGCCACTCCTCTTCGTCGTCGTCGACATCGGTGGAGTAGTCCGGAGGAAGGGTTTTCCCCTTCTTGGACCCTCCGGTCTCCTCAGAGAGGGCGGCCTTCCTTTTCTTCTCTCCTCCCGCTGGAGGGGGAGAGGTCTCTTCTTCCTCCTCCTCGTCTTCATGAGAGGAAGGTGCTTCGGGACCGTCGGATGACGAGTCCGACACCTCCTGGCGCCGGGCACTCTTTCGAGTCCCCGTGGCCCTTTTCGTGGCCTTCTTCTCCGGCACCACATAGGGCGCCGGAACCAGCAGCTTCGCAAAGCGAGCGTCCGCTGGGCCTTCGGGCAAAGGAGCTAGACAGTTGATCTGTCCGGACGTCACCCCCCAATCCTGTCAAAGATAAGCGAGCTTAGATCCTGCATAGAGTCAAACTACGAAAAACTAATACCTTGTAAAAAGACAAAAATAGCTTACCGCCAGAGCGCGGTGTTGAGCACTGAATCCGCCATCCTCTGCAGCGGATGCGGGAGCCTCGGCGCCCTTGAAAAGAATCCTCCAGGCATCTTCGTACGTCGTGTCAAAGGGCCTGTTAAGAGTTTGATGCTGCGGTGGGTCGAACTCCCAAAGGTTGAAGGCCCATCGTTGACACGGGAGGATCAGGCGGATGAGCATAACCTGGACTACGTTGACAAGCTTGAGCTTCTTGTCCACCAGGTTTTGGATGCATGTTTGGAGTCCGGTCAGCTCTCCTTTTTTACCCCACGATAGGCCGGTCTCCTTCCAGGAGGTGAGCCGCGTAGGGGGTTCGGACTGAAACTCGGGGGCTGCGACCCATTCGGGGTCGCACGGCTCGGTGATGTAGAACCTCCCCGACTGCCACCCCTTCAGGGTCTCCACGAAGGAGCCCTCGAGCCACAAGACGTTGGCCATCTTGCCAACCATGGCGCCTCCGCACTCCGCCTGGCTGCCACGCACCACCTTCGGGTTGACGTTGAAGGTCTTTAGTCATAAGCTGAAATGGGGCGGATGCGGAGGAAAGCCGCACACGACGATAAATGCCGAGATGTTGAGGACGAAGTTCGGGGCCAGATCGTGGAAATCCAGGCCGTAGTAGAACATGAGCCCCCGGACAAATGGATGCAGAGGGAAGCCCAGTCCATGGAGGAAATGGGGGAGAAATACCACCCTCTCATGGGGCCTAGGAGTGGGGATGAGGTGCCCCTTTTCGGGGAGTCGGTGTGCGATGTCGCTGGCCAGATATCCGGCCTTCCTCAGCTTTTTTATGTGTCCCTCCGTGAAGGAGGAGACCATCCACTTGCCTCCCGCTCCGTACATGACTAGAGAAGGTTGAGGTGGTAGTGCGGACTTGGGCACTGGAGCTCGAGTGCGCAAGAATGGATAGGTAGAGGAGGAAGAAGGCATGGGCGAAAAGGTGGATCCTTATCCCCTTATATGGGCGTACGTGATTATGTGTCCCCACCAGCCTGATAAAACTTGCTTATCTCCAAGCGTCGTAATCAAAGGCGCGGTTGGGTTACCCACGCCCGTATTGATGAGAATCCCGAAATGAGGGGGGCACGATCTCTGCTTCAACAAGACGTGCCAAGGAAACCGCCTTGCACAACGCGCTGAGGTGGGATAATTAAATGGATAAAGGCTTGGCCGTGGCATGTCGCACCATGGAATACATCAGCAGATTAGATTTGTGTCAATATTATTATCCTCTCTACGGCAATATGTGGAAACTTATTTTGCAGAGCCGGACACTCTCTTTGTGTTCAAGATCTTCTATGAAGTATTTGGAGGAGGAACCCGCCTTGCAATGCCGAAGACAATTTGCGCGCCGGACTCGTCATCATTGAAGCCTGGTTCAGGGGCTACTGAGGGAGTCCTGGATTAGGGGGTGTTCGGATAGCCGAACTATACCTTCAAGCCGGACTCCTGGATTATGAAGATTCAAGATTAAAGACTCTGTCCCGTGTCCGGAAGGGACTTTCCTTGGCGTGGAAGGCAAGCTTGGCGATACGGATATATAGATCTCCTACCATTGTAACCGACTTTGTGTAACCCTAACCCTCTCCGGTGTCTATATAAACCGGAGGGTTTTAGTCCGTAGGACAACATACACATCAACAATCATACCATAGGCTAGCTTCTAGGGTTTAGCCTCTCTGATCTCGTGGTAGATCAAATCTTGTAATACCCATACTATCAATATTAATCAAGCAGGACGTAGGGTTTTACCTCCATCGAGAGGGCCCGAACCTGGCTAAAACTTCGTGTCCCCTGCCTCCTGTTACCATCCGGCCTAGACGCACAGTTCGGGACACCCTACCCGAGAACTATGTAGACATGACCGAGACACATCTCCGGTCAATAACCAATAGCAGAACCTGGATGCTCATATTGGCTCCTACATATTCTACGAAGATCTTTATCGGTCAAACCGCATAACAACATACATTGTTCCCTTTGTCATCGGTATGTTACTTACCCGAGATTCGATCATCGGTATCATCATACCTAGTTCAATCTCGTCACCGACAAGTCTCTTTACTCGTTCCATAATGCATGATCCCGTGACTAACTCATTAGTCACGTTGGTTGCAAGGTTCAAAGTGATGTGCATTACCGAGAGGGCCCAGAGATACCTCTTGGATACACATAGTGACAAATCCTAATCTCGATGTATGCCAACTCAATAAACACCATCGGAGACACCTGTAGAGCATCTTTATAATCACCTAGCTACGTTGTGTCGTTTGATAGTACACAAGTGTCGGTGTACAAAAAGAGGGGTACACTTTTTGTACCCCTATAACTGTGGACGGGCAGTCTGAGCCACGGGCACCACCACACCAAGCAAGGCAAGGGAGGTGAGCCAGGGTAAGACCGAAGCTCAAGAGAACTACGACGCCAAGGCCAAGACCACGAAGAGCAAAGGGGACGAAGACAGTTCTAGCAGCCCCGACAAGACCCTTGCCGCGGCGACTCGTCCCGCGCCTACGGAGCAAATCACCCTTGAGTCCACTACCCCCAAAGGGCAAGGATTCGGGAGACATCCCTGTGGTGGCATGCAGATCTTCGTGAAGACATTCAAGATCAGATACGCACTAAGGAGACGACAACCCTTGGCGGGATCCCAGCCGAGGAAGACCACAAGGCCCCCGGCAAGCGCCTTGCCGGGGATGACAGCAGGCACCTCAGCAAGACCCTTGTCGGGGCCCCGGCAAGGCCCTCCGAGGACACCTGCATGGCCACCATCAGGCCCATGCCGAATAAACCTCCACCACCGCATGCATGCAGCTGCCGACCCAACCAGCTAGGCAGGCACGTGCGTGGCGGCATGCAGATCTTTGTAAAGACCCACCACTGCGCCACCTCAGCTGCCTGCCTACCTACGTGGCATTGCAGGCGTCGCTGGACAGGGCGCGCGTCGACACAAGAAGGAGCGGCGATGGACGAGACAGGTTTCTCCCCCGTCCCCGATAAAGCAAGGACACCTAAGCAAGACGCATTAAATGCGCCTTGTCATGTAATGCGAGGGATAACCTCGCATCACTGTACCCTTTCCACCTCCTGTGTGCCACTGTGGCAACCCCTTTTTCTATAAAAGGAGGTCCAAGGCGACCATGAGAAGGATTCGGCTTTTTGGAGCTCCTCACGCCCCATAGCTAGCTCAAGAACACAGATATACAATCCACCAAAGCAGGAGTAGGGTTTTACGCATCCTCGCGGCCCGAACCTGGATAAACGAACTGTGTGGTCCCTGTTAGATCCACTCTTCTCACGACCCCGCGCCCTACTAACCGTACTAGGGATTCTTGTGGTCCCATAGGTGTCGTTCCCACCGACATCTCTGGCGCGCCAGGTAGGGGGCGCAGTTGTGAGAATCTGCTTTAGCAGTTAGTTCGGCGCTTCTTCATCATCATGGCGCCCAAGAAGAAGACGACGGTGGCGGTTGGCCAGTCGGAAGCCGGACAGCCCGTCCCAACGCGGGCGAGCAGCGGACCGGTCACAGAAAGGACCCGGGGTGCTGCTCGCAAACACCAACACCATCCCAGCAGCCGGAGTTTGGGAGGCGGCAATGTTTGTGCGCCTGGTAACGGGCCACACGTCGCCAAATCCAAAGGCGGAGCCAAGCCCTTCGCGGGTGGAGCGGAGCCTTCCAGGGTCATCGCCGCCCCGCCCGAAGGCGACGCAAGGGCCTCCAAGACTCCCACGCCGGCGCCAACAGCGTGCTCCTGCCAGGCAACGCGCGACGAACGGCGTAATCACGCCGAAGAATCTGGGCGTCGCCGCGGGAAGAGCCCCGAGCGCCACTCCCGGGACATAGAGGACCTGCCCACTCGCCGAGGCGCTGGTGAAAACGGCATGGGACCGCGGGGTCATGATAGAGCTCCTTCTGACATGGTCAGAAGTCAAAGCGCGTCGCGATCCGTGCAGGTTTCGCTGCCACCGACGCCAGCAGAGGCCCTGGCGCACGCGCAGTTGCTCCTCTACTTTTCTCCGGCTACGGGGAAACTCGACGAATGGAGAGCCACTATCCGAAGCCTTGTTGTGGTGGCAAACAAAGACGAACCAAGTCCGGTGAGGCCCCCGGGTCAATGCTCCTATGGAGTCCCGTGGACCAGTGGCGGAAAAGCCGGCGGCGCCGCGACCATGGTGCATTCACCTCTTCCCCATCCGGTACCACGGACGCCGGCTCATCGCGACGTTGCGGGCGACGACATCTCCATAGCATCGTCTGACCCGCGGACCCACTGTGACCAGCGCCAAGTTCTTCGGGAACGAGCCCATGAAGATGCTCGAACCACTATCGAGCGCCGGCGCGGAGCGCGCCACCAGCCAGATAGGCGAGCAGGGCCTGCTGTGAACCACCCGGCCCCGGAGAGCCCTGGAGGCCTACCTTACGAGGTAGGCTGTCCGTCTTTTACCCGTGAGCTACGGCAGTTCCAGTGGCCCACTCACCGCACCTTCAAACCTGACGTTGGCGAAAAGTACAACGGCAAGACTCACCCGTCTGAGTTTCTCAACATCTACACCATCACGATGCAAGCCGCCGGAGCCCGTGATGATAAGGTGCTTGCGAATTACTTTCCATTGGCTCTTAAACCCAACGCCATGTCGTGGTTGATGCACTTGCCGGTAGACTCTATTTCCTCCTGGTCGGATTTGTGCCATGAGTTTGTGGGCGCCTTTACTGGGGGTCACCAAGCCCATGGCCAAGCAAGCGACCTGCATGTCATTCCCCAGAAGGGAGGCGAGAGTCTGTGCAAGTATATACAGAGGTTCAGCCGGGTACAGTACAATATCCCTGATGTTCACCCTGCCGCCATCATCAGCGCGTTCCATCAGAACGTGCGTAACCACAAGATGCGCGAAGAACTGGCAATGAACAAGGTGAAAGATGTGGCAGAACTCTATGTTCTTGCTGATATATTTGCCCGAGCTGAAGAGGGAAGGAAGTACCCCGGCGAAGATGCCGGTGTGGAAACCGACTCCTCAGATGAGGATACTGCCGCCCCGGCGAAGAAGGGCCGGCGCCGCAACACGAAGCGCAAAGGTAAGGCTGTGCTTGCCGTCGAGGGATCTGACGACGCTGGCTCCGCCAAGAAAACCAAGGCAGATGACCCCGGCAAGGAAATTGCCGGATGTGTCGCCTGCCGGGCCTTGGTGGCTGTCGAGAAGCCAGGAAGCTCTGACAAGCAATACTGCAAGATCCATCACACCAAAGGCCATGATCTCCAGAACTGCCGACAGGTTGAGCTCCTTGCTGAGAAGCAGAGGGCTGAATATGAGAGGCGGGACAAGGAGAAAGGCCAGGACGGTGCTGAGGGGTCCGGAAATAAGCATGACGGATAGGCGGGACATCGCGGCAAAGATAAACAGCAGGAGAGGCCCGCCCGGGGCCGTGACAAAAAGCCAGAAGACGATGATCACGAAGAGGACGATGAGTCTGGTGACCAAGAATTTCAGAAGCTACAGAGGCCATGTGCGACGATGGCAGCGCCTCGCTGCATACCTCTCACCGCCAGCTTAAACAGTGGGCGCGTGAGATTACAGCGGCGGAACCGTCGTTTGATGCCCGAAGACCGCTGAAGTGATCCAGCACACCTATCATCTTTGACACTGAGGATCACCCTGATCGCACTACTGCAGTCGGGTGCTTGCCATTGTTGGTTTCACCAACAATACGCAACCTCAAGGTGACAAAGATGCTAGTCGATGGCGGGGCCAGCCTGAACTTAATCTCGCCTGCCATGATCGAGAAATTGCAGATTCCTGATGAAGACCTCGAAGAGACGGGCACGTTTCAGGGGGTCAACCCGGGAAGAAGTCAACCAAAGGGAAAGGTCACGTTGCCCGTGACTTTTGGGAGTGATCTGAACTACAGGACAGAAAGGATTTTGTTCGATGTTGCCAAGATCCGCTTGCCTTACAACGGGATCCTTGGCCGCCCAGTGCTGGCCAAGTTCATGGCGGCGTCACATTACGCCTACAACACCCTGAAGATGCCGGGGCCTGTAATGATCATCACCATCCCGTCAGACAAGAAGGATGCGCTAATTTGCGCTGACCAACTCTACCAACAAGTAGTTGCAGCACCCGCCACTGCTAAGGCGCTAGCTCCTGCCGCTGGAGCCCTGGGAAGGCGAAAGAAGAAGACCGGTGAGACCTCAGGCACCCACTCCGGCAAGCGCACCTCTTCAGAGTGTAGCGCTCCCGTCGAGGACGTGCCAGAGAGCTCCACCAACAGAAACAAGAAGTCCAGGGCCACACCGCCGGGAACCAAGAAGGTTTCTGTCAAGGAGGACGGCACGGGAGGAGCTTTTACCATAAGCTCCACCCTTGACGACAAATAGGAAGACGCACTCGTCACCTTCCTGCGCGTGAATGTCGATGTGTTTGCATGGCAAGCATCTGACACCCCCGGCATTCCCAGGGAGGTGATTGAGCACCAACTTGCTGTCTGTCCTCATGCGCGGCCCGTCAAGCAGAAGGTTAGAAAGCAAGCTTTGGAATGACAAGAGTTCATCGCAGAGGAGATCCGGAAACTGGAAGCAGCGGGTTTGGTAAGAGGAATGCTCCATCCAACGTGGTTGGCCAATCCGGTGGTAGTGCGCAAGGCAAATGGGAAGTGGAGGCTGTGTATTGATTACACAGATATTAATAATGCTTGTCCCAAAGACCCCTTCCCATTGCTGCGCATCGACCAAATTGTTGACTCCACAGCTGGGTGTGATTTGTTTTCATTCCTTGATGCCTACTCCGGCTACCACCAGATCTTCATGACAAGGGAAGACGAAGAGAAAACGGCATTCATCACCCCATGTGGTACGTATTGCTTTATACGGATGCCTTTCGGGTTGAAGAGTGTTGGTTCAACGTTTGCAAGGGCGGTCCAGATTGGTTTTGAACCCCAGCTCCATAGAAATAGGGAAGCTTATATGGATGATATAGTGGTCAAAACCAAGAACAGGGCAACCCTCATATCAGATTTAGAAGAAACATTTGCAAACCTACGCAAGATCAATATCAAGCTGAACCCTGAGAAGTGCGTCTTCGGCGTCCCGTCTGGCAAGCTTCTCGGGTTCTTTGTGTCACAGCATGGGATAGAGGGCAATTCGGACAAGATCAAAGCTATAGAGCAGATTGAAGTGCCCAAGTGAGTCAAGGATGTGCGTTGGCTTGCTGGTTGCGTTGCCACCATGAGCAGGTTCATTTCCAAGTCCGCCGAGCACGCCCTTCCCTTTTTCAAGATTTTGAAAAAGGCGGGCCCGATGGAGTGGACGCCAGAAGCCGAAGCAGCACTGCAAGATTTGAAGAGGTACCTCTCTTCCGCGCCTATACTAGTTGCGCCTAGGCCACAGGAAGCGTTGCTGTTGTACCTGGCGGCAACGAACCAGGTGGTCAGCGCCGCACTAGTGGCACAGAGAGAAATTGATGATGAGGTAATAGCAGCGATGGAGCCCGATGCCACCGATGCCGAGACGATGCAGCCAATTGAAGTGCCACCGAAGAAGAAAATGATGCAACACCCAGTCTACTTTGTTAGTTCCCTCCTGCATGGGGGCTAGATCGAGGTACTCCGGTGTGCATAAACTTCTCTTCGGCCTTCTTATGGCCTCGAGGAAGCTGCGTCACTACTTCCAGGCGCACGAAATCACTGTCGTTACTCGCCTCCCTCTGCAACAGATATTGCACAATCCAGACACAACGGGAAGGATCGTAGAGTGGGCACTGGAACTGTCCAGCTTTGGCCTCAAGTTTGAGAGTACCTCGACGATTCAAAGCCGAGTCCTAGCCGAGTTCGTTGCAGAATGGACTGCGGCGCCTGACGAAGAAACCCAAGAGACTGCTCTCCCCGGCAAGGAGGCAAGTTGCGACTGGATCATGTACTTTGATGGAGCTTTCTCCTTACAGGGCGCCGGGGCTGGCGTACTGCTTGTCGCGCCAACTGGAGAGCACCTCAAGTACGTGATCCAGATGCACTTCCCTAGGGAGGTGTCAACAAACAATACGGCTAAGTACGAAGGGCTGCTTGCCGGTCTTAGGTTCGTGGCGGACCTCGGAATCAAGAAACTTGTCGTCAGAGGTGACTCACAACTTGTCATCAAGCAAGTAAACAAGGATTACCAGAGCCCGTTGATGAAGGCCTACGTCGATGAAGTGAGAAAGCTGGAAGAGCGCTTTGATGGTATACAGGTAGAATACGTTCCCCGAGCGGAGAATGATATCGCCGATTACCTGTCAAAACACACTGCCCTCAAGCTACCCGTGGAACCAGGTACCTTTGAGCTTCGGCTAACTCAGCCATCCGTTGATCCATCAACAGAGCAGAACAAGAGGAGAAAATTAGGGCCCGGCAAGTACTTTCCCGCCGAGCTCCCCGAAGCCGCCGGCAAGGATGTTGCTGGAGACACTGAGCCCGCCACAGGATGGCTAGATCCGACAGAGCATCAAGCACTTGCCGTCGAGACAGCCGTTCCTATAGCGGAGGAAATGCCTTTAGTCCTCGTCGTCGAGCCCCAGGCTCCAGTGTGGGCACAACATACCGTCCGATTCCTCCAAACAGGGGAACTTCCTGAGGAGCAGGAAGAAGCAGAAAAAGTAGCCCGTCGCTCTACTATGTACCAGTTCGTCGATGACGTCCTGTACAGAAAGAGGCCGAATGGTGTGAAATTGAAGTGTATCCCTCGAGAGGAAGGACTGGGGCTGTTGGCGGAGATACATGGAGGCATATGTGGATCCCACATAGGGTCAAGAGCCCTTGCCGGCAAGGCATTTCAGCAAGGCTTCTTCTGGCCCACTGCCCTCCAGGATGCTACGACACTAGTCACCGGGTGTGAAGCGTGTCAGTTCCATTCAAAGAAACTTCACCAGCCAGCTCAAGCCCTTCAAACCATTCCTCTCTCCTGGCCCTTCTCGGTCTGGGGGCTCGACATACTGGGCCTTTCCCCCGCATTGTCGGGGGCTTTGAGTACTTGTACGTCGCAATCGACAAGTTCACAAAGTGGCCAGAGGTGGAAGCAGTGAGGAAGGTCACAGCTCAGTCAGCCATCAAATTCTTCAAGGGACTAGTGTGCCGTTTTGGTGTACCCAACAGGGTCATCACCGACAATGGTACACAGTTCACAAGCCGCACCTTCATGCAATATACCCAAGACCTCGGCAGCAAAGTCTGTTTCGCTTCCGTTGCTCACCCACGAAGCAATGGTCAAGCTGAGAGGGAAAACGCTGAAGTACTGCGAGGCTTAAGGACAAAGACCTTTGACAGGCTGCGCAAGAGTGGAAGGCGCTGGATTGATGAGTTGCCGACGATTCTTTGGTCAATCAGAATGACGCCAAATCGAGCCACCGGCCAGACACCCATTGCCCTGGTATACGGGGCAGAAGCAGTTCTCCCCACTGAACTCATATACGGGTCACCTCGAGTACTCACTTATGATGAGCTTGAGCAAGAGCAACTGTGCCAAGATGACGCAACGCTCCTTGAGGAATATCTTCTTCGGGCGGCTGTGAGAGCAGCGCGCTACCAGCAAGCCTTGCGCCGCTACCATAGCCGCAAGGTTCATGCCCGAAGCCTTGAGGAAGGCGACCTTGTTCTTCGGCGCGTTCAATCGGCCAAGAATTCCAACAAGTTGACGCCAAAGTGGGAAGGCCCTTATCGGGTAATACGAGTCACCAGGCCTGGCGCAGTCCGCCTGGAGACTGAAGATGACGTTCCGGTGAGTAACTCCTGGAAGATTGAGCATCTTCGCAAGTTTTACCCGTGAGGCACGGCTTGCCGGCCCCCCCGGCAAGCCACCTTTTGTACGAGACTTGCCGATGACGCATGTAACCCTTTGTACAAAGCCAGGCGCAGACCCTAAGCATAAGTAAATGAAGCGCTGGCGCCCTAAGTTATAGCATGCATGCTAGGTTAAGTCTCGTCCTTGGTTTGGGTTGATAGTGCTTAGCGGCGACTAACCCCTAGCTTAGTTCGAGTGTGCGTCTCTTTGTCTTTCTTTTGTCTTCTTTGGTTCACAGGACACACAGATATCTGTGCCGAACCACTTGGGGAGAAAAAAAAAGAGGAACAGACCAGCATCTAGCCCCCGGCAAGCCAGTATTGCCGGGGGCTGCAAGAGCAAAGATTCACCCACGGTGAACCAGGATTGCCGGGGACTGCAGCTTCAGATAAGTTCTTCATCCCTTATCATGCATTCCATTATGGACTGAGGTATGTGAAACCTCGTTTTCCCCTAAGCTACCGTGCTCCCATAACTCTAGGCCCTAGGGCTCGTTCCTGGGGCCAAGTTTGGTCGTAGTCGCGGCAGCGAAAGGATGAAACAAGGAGCCTGAACCCGCCTCATCCCTGCCTCCGCCAAAGGCGTGAGGAAGGTCGAGCGAAGTGGGGAGATGGCAAGGCCTGTTGCCGGGCAAGGAAATGTTTATCTTGAAGATATCAAGGATTTACTCCTTGCTGTGGGTTCCACCCGCAAACGAATGACCCGGCAAGCATCCCTTTTTCATTAAAAAAACATTCCACTCAGGTACAGTCCATAGGGAATGAAAAACATGAATGATGGGATTACAAGTTTTAAATTCAGCTAAGGCCGGAAGGCTTACAAACTAAAAAGAGATAAGGTGCCCGTAATCCCTTTCTTGTCCCTCTCCTCAGGAGGCAGGTCAAGGAGGCGAAAGGGACAAAAGGAGCGCCTAGGCGAGCAACGGGTGGCAGAAGACACCAAGAGAACATCTTGGTGGTCGTCCAAAGGCTGGATGGTGATGGCGGCGCCGGAAGCAGAGCTCGAAGACGAGGCGGCAGGACGTCAGCATGCATCGAAGGCATCGGTGCCCGCGTACTCCGACTTGACGGCCTTGCCGCCCACCCTCTTCCTCTTCCGCAGCCTCCCAACGCCAGCCACCCAAGGAGACGACCCCATGAAGTTCAGGGAGCCGGCGACGCGGATGATGGGGTCGCCGGTGCCGCACGGAGCGGCACCCGACACCTAATCGGACCCGTCATCCTGCCGCCTACTACCCTCGTCATCGCTGCCATTGTCCTCCTCGTCACTCCCGCACGAGGAGGAGTCTTCACTATCAGAAGAGCTCTCCACCTAGCACCTTGCACCGGTCCCAAAGCACCCGAAGACCTTGACAGAGAGAAGGCCACCCTCCATCAGCTTAAAATGGAGAGTGAGCCCCTCCGTCAAGCGGTTGATATGAGCAAACGTCTTCCATCCCTGACAAAGATACATCACGTGAGGGGTGGGGAAGTCGGCGCGGACCCGCGTGCCACTGATCCCGCAGCCCCTCATGTGCAGGCGCAACGATTCCGGCAGATCCAGCTCCATCTCCAGCGCAAATGGAGTCGGGAGATGAAGGCTACGGCGCGGCGGCTAGCGCAGCCTGACGAAGAACTCACAAGGGTCATCCCCAACATGGCCCTCCATTGGAGGAGGAGCTGCTGGCGGAGGCGAGGCCGGTGCGCCGCCCCATCCTCCTCTTCCCCGAGTGCCCCGGCCTCGCTCACGGCCTCGCCCCCTCCCCCTTCCCCTCGCGGCTGGCTCTGCCACCGCAGGCGCAGGGGAAGGAGGGACGAGTTGTCGAGCGGCGACCCTCGCCGCCACTGTTGAAGGACCGGGATTCCCTCTCTCCATGACGGATGGAAGGGAGGAGCAGAAGCTGAAGGAAGAAGAAGATGGAAGAATGCGGGACGCCATCCCCCCTCCCGCTCTTTATAAAGGATCGGGGTTGGGGCTCGGCCGCCCCGCTCGACCAATCAAGATACGGAAGGCGCAGGGAGCCAGGACCGACCCGCCGCCCCAACCAGCGACGACCCGGTTTCCCGCCTCCACTGTTTGCCACCCCAGGCGCATGGGAGACACATGGCGGACGTGCAGAACTGAGGGGACGGGTGAGACGACCACTCCCCACCCCGTGATCATGGGGAGTGGACGCCTTGAAGACCACACCTCAGCCCCATTCAGTAAATGGGTCGCGCCTCCATGCCACCCTCCGTTTATGGGGAAGGCGCGAACCACCCCTTTACTACGATGTGACGCATGCCTGCGGGAACCAACCCCACGCATGCTGCCCACGTCACACGCACCTCCCCATGCCACGCCACGCGCGGGAGTCGTGGGAAGGGCAGCGCGCGAAGAATCTTACCGCGGTAAAAACCGCCCCGCCTGCCCGTGCACTGTTTTTGGGCCTAGCCCAACAACGCATTGCGCTTATGTGTGGACCAGGCCCGGGGGCTCATGTCGGTGTACAAAAAGAGGGGTACACTTTTTGTACCCCTATAACTGTGCACGTGCAGTCTGAGCCACGGGCACCACCACACCAAGCAAGGCAAGGGAGGTGAGCCAGGGTAAGACCGAAGCTCAAGAGAACTATGATGCCAAGGCCAAGACCACGAAGAGCAAAGGGGACGAAGTGGACTCCCCCGGCAAGATCCTTGCCGGGAGACAGTTCTAGCAGCCCCGGCAAGACCCTTGCCGTGGCGACTCGTCCCGCGCCTACGGAGCAAATCACCCTTGAGTCCACTACCCCCAAAGGGCAAGGATTCGGGAGACATCCCCGTGGCGGCATGTAGATCTTCGTGAAGACATTCAAGATCAGATACGCACTAAGGAGACGAAAACCCTTGGCGGGATCCTAGCCGAGGAAGACCACAAGGCCCCCGGCAAGCGCCTTGCCGGGAATGACAGCAGGCGCCTCGGCAAGACCCTTGCCGGGGCCCCGGCAAGGCCCTTACCGAGGACACCTGCAGGGCTACCATCAGGCCCATGCCGACTAAACCTCCACCACTGCATTCACACAGCTGCCGACCCAACCAGCTGGGCAGGCACCTGTGTGGTGGCATGCAGATCTTTGTAAAGACCCACCACCGCACCTCCTCAGCTGCCTGCCTACCTACGTGGCATCGCATGTGTCGCTGCCCAGGGCGCGTGTTGACACAAGAAGGAGCGACGACGGACGAGACAGGTTTCTCTCCCGTCCCCGATAAAGCAAGGACACCTAAGCAAGATGCATTAAATGCGCCTTGTCATGTAATGCGAGGGATAACCTCGCATCACTGTACCCTTTCCACCTCCTGTGTGCCACTGTGGCAACCCCTTTTTCTATAAAAGGAGGCCCGAGATGACGAGGAGAAGGATTTGGCTTTTTGGAGCTCCTCACGCCCCATAGCTAGCTCAAGAACATAGATATACAATCCACCAAAGCAGGAGTAGGGTTTTACGCATCCTCGCGGCACGAACCTGGATAAACGAACCGTGTGCTACCTGTTAGATCCGCTCTTCTCACGACCCCGCGCCCCGCTAACCGTAGTAGGGATTCTTGTGATCCCATAGGTGTCGTTCCCACCGACAACAAGGTGTTCCTCCGGTATTCGTCAATTTCATAATCTCATAGTCATAGGAACATGTATAAGTCATGAAGAAAGCAATATCAATAAACTAAACGATCATAGTGCTAAGCTAACAGATGGTTCTTGTCCATCACATCATTCTCTATTGATGTGATCCCGTTTATCAAATAACAACACATGTCTATGGCTAGGAAACTTAACCATCTTTGATTAACGAGCTAGTCAAGTAGATGCATACTAGGGACACTTTGTTTGTCTATGTATTCACACATGTACTAAGTTTCTGGTTAATACAATTCTAGCATGAATAATAAAAATTTATCATGATATAAGGAAATATAAATAACAACTTTATTATTGCCTCTAGGGCATAATTCCTTCATTATTAACTACTCCACAGTGCATTCCCTTAGGCCCAAATATGGTGAAGTGTCAGGTAGTCGACGTTCACATGACACCACTAAGGGAATCACAACATACATACTATCAAAATATCGAACACGTACATATCAAGTTCACATGATTACTTGCAACATGATTTCTCCCGTGACCTCAAGAACAAAAGTAACTACTCACAAGTGATAAACATGCTGAAGATCAGAGGGGTATTAAATAGCATAATGGATCTGAACATATAATCTTCCACCAAACAAACCATATAGTAATCAACTACAAGATGTAATCAACACTACTAGTTACCCACAAGCACCAATCTATAGTTCCGGTACAAAGATTGAACACAAGAGATGAACTAGGGTTTGAGAGGAGATGGTGATGTTGAAGATGTTGATGGAGATTGCCCTCCCTAAGATGGGAGAGTTGTTGGTGATGATGATGACGATGATTTCCTACTCTGGGAGGGAAGTTCCCCTCGCGGAATTGCTTCGCCGGAGGGCAAAAGTGCTCCTGCCCAAGTTCCGCCTCGAGACGGCGACGCTCCATCCCGAAAGTCCTATCCTTATTTTTTTTCTAGGTCAAAATGACTTATATACCAGAAGATAGGCACCGGAGGTGGGTCGAGGAGGGCACAACCCACCAGGGTGCTCCTGGGCTCCCTGGCACGCCTAGGTGGGTTGTGCCCACCTGGTGGGCCCCCTCTGGTGCTTATTGGCTCCAATATTTCTTATATATTCCATAAAAAACCCCAAAGTTTCAGCTCATTTCGAGTTGTGCAGAATAGGTAGCCTGACGTAGCTTTTTCTGGTCTAGATTTCCAGCTATCGTTATTCTCCCTCTTTGTGTGTACCTTGCATATTATGAGAGAAAAGGCATTAGAATTACCCCAAAAAGCATTATTATGCATGAAAACATTTTAAATAACAGTAGGTAAACATGATGCAAAATGGACATATAAACTCCCCCAAGATTAGACCTTGCTTGTCCTCAAGCGAAAACCGAAATCGAAAAATATGTCCACATGCTTAGAGAGAGAGAGAGAGAGAGAGAGAGAGGTGTCGATAAAAACAAATATGGACATAGAAGAATCATGTGAACTACTATAACAGCAACAAACGTTGATATAAAACTTCTGTCATTGAACTTTTATCATAGACTTCTCATGAGTAAGTAACAATTCATGACACTTTTGAAGTATAAAGCTTGAACTCTATTGGAAACCAACAAAGTATGTTCTCAGTCAACTTTGCAACTACAATTCATCATCTTTTCACGAAGGGTCACGTATCGGAGCCTTTAGGCAAGTCCACATACTCAACCATCATATAGTCTTCTATGATTGCTAACACTCACCGCATACACATGAGCAAGACGTTTCAACTAGACACATAGAAAGATAGGGGCTTATAGTTTCGCCTCCCAACGTATTCACCTCAAGGGTGATGTCAACAATAATAATTCATGCTACCCATATTCAACTGGACATATGTGCCTAGATCTTTCCTCACCACATGATGCTTGCCAAAGGAGAAAAATAAAAAGGAATAGAGATAAAAACTTTGACTCTTGCATAAAAGTAAATACATAAAAGTAAAAGATATGCCCTTCATAGAGGGAAGAAGAGGTTGCCATGCGCTTACTTGTTTGTATGCTCAACCCCTTAGCGCAAAAGAACATCTCGTTATATTGCCCCTTATGATAGCAACCTTTATTATGATGTCTGTCGCTTTTATTCTTTGTTGTCACAAGTTCGTACAACGCTCAATTTTATCTTACACTAAATGATCTCACATTTTTAGAAGCAATTTTTATTGCCTTATTGCACCGATGACAACTTACTAGAAGGATGTTACTCAATCCCTAGGTAGGTATGGTGGACTCTTGAAAATAAGATTTGGGTTTAAGGGTTTTTGGATGCACAAGTAGTATCTCTACTTGGTGCGGAATTTTTGGCTAGCAAAGATGTGGGGCAAGAACCACATGTTAAAGGATATATGACAATATAACTTCTGTGTGAATATGAACAAACTTGAATCATTATGTTGTCTTCCTTGTCCAACGTCAACAATTTTGGCATATAATATTTTGATGGGGGCTCAAAATCACAAAAGATTTCTAGGATAGTGTATTTATATGTGAATCTTCTCTTCCCTTATTAATTCTTTCATGAGTTGCATCATTGACCAATGCTATGTTTGTCTATCTCTAATAAAATTTCCTACTTAAAATTTTCCTTATGTGGTGTCATCAGCTACCATAAGATTAGCAAATGATCTTTTGCATTTATTTCCTTTCTTTTTATTGGAACATGAAAGTAAAGAAAGGAAAAACTCAAACTAAACTTTATTATATAATATATATCTTGCACACAATTACAAGGATAGATCACTAAGCAAACTCTCTAAAAGAAAGGATAGAACTAAACTTTTATTCATCTAAAGCAAAAGATAACTATGGATCGAACTAAGATAAGTAAAGGCAAAAGATAGTGGATGTGTGCTACCTCTTGAGCACTGCGTTGGTTTTCCTCGAAGAGGAAGGGATGATGCACCAAAGTAGCGTAAGTATTTCCCTCAGATTTTGAGAACCAAGGTATCAATCCAGTAGGAGGCTATGCGCTAGTCCCTCGTACCTGCACAAAACAAATAAATCCTTGCAACCAACGCAAATAGGGGTTGTCAATCCCAACACGGCAACTTACGAGAGTGAGATCTGACAGATATGGTAAGATAATATTTTTTTGTCATTTTTGTGATAAAGATGCAAAGTAAAATAAAGGCAAAGTAAAAATCAAGGAAATAACTAAGTAGTAGGAGATTAATATGATAAAGATAGACCCGGGGGACATAGGCTTCACTAGTGGCTTTTCTCGAGAGCATAAGTATTCTACGGTGGGTGAACAAAGTACTGTTGAGCAATTGACAGAATTGAGCATAGTTATGAGAATATCTAGGTATGATCATGTATATAGGCATCATGTCCGAGACAAGTAGACCGACTCCTGCCTGCATCTACTACTATTACTCCACTCATCGACCGCTATCCAGCATGCATCTAGAGTATTAAGTTAAAAACAGAGTAACGCCTTAAGCAAGATGACATGATGTAGAGGGAAAGACTCATGCAATATGAAGAAAACCCCATTTTGTTATCATCGATGGCAACAATACAATACGTGCCTTGCTTCTCCTACTGTCACTGGGAAAGGACACCGCAAGATTGAACCCAAAGCTAAGCACTTCTCCCATTGCAAGAAAGATCAATCTAGTAGGCCAAATCAAACTGATAATTCCAAGGGACTTGCAGAGATAACCAATCATACATAAAAGAATTCAGAGAAGATTCAAATATCATTCATAGATAGACTTGATCATAAACCCACAATTCATCGGTCTCAACAAACACACCGCAAAAAGAAGATTACATCGAATAGTTCTCCACAAGAGAGGGGGAGAACATTGTATTGAGATCCAAAAAGAGAGAAGAAGCCATCTAGCTAGTAACTATGGACCCATAGGTCTGAGGTAAACTACTAACACTTCATCGGAGAGGCTATGGTGTTGATGTAGAAGCCCTCCGTGATCGATGCCCCCTTCGGCAGAGCTCCGGAACAGGCCCCAAGATGGGATCTCGTGGATACAGAAAGTTGTGTCGGTGGAATTAGGTTTTGGCTCCGTATCTGATTAATTGGGGGTAAGTAGGTATATATAGGAGGAAGGAGTACGTCGGTGGAGCAACAGGGGGCCCACGAGGGTGGAGGGCGCGCCTGGTCGGGGTGGCGCGCCCCCCTACCTCGTGGCCTCCTCTTTTGTGTCTTGACGTAGGGTCCAAGTCTCCCGGGTCTTGTTTGTTGAGAAAATCACGTTCCCGAAGGTTTCATTCCGTTTGGACTCCGTTTGATATTCCTTTTCTTCGAAACCCTAAAACAGGCAAAAAATGCAATTCTGGACTGGGCCTTCGGTCAACAGGTTAGTCCCAAAAATAGTATAAAAGTGGAGAATAAAGCCCAATAATGTCCAAAACAGTAGATAATATAGCATGGGGCAATAAAAAATTATAGATACATTGGAGACGTATCAAGCATCCCCAAGCTTAATTCCTGCTCGTCCTCGAGTAGGTAAATGATAAAAACAGAATTTTTGATGCGGAGTGCTACTTGGCATAATTTTAATGTAATTCTTCTTAATTGTGGTATGAATATTCAGATCCGAAAGATTCAAGACAAAAGTTTAATATTGACATAAAAATAATAATACTTCAAGCATACTAACAAAGCAATTATGTCTTCTCAAAATAACATGGCCAAAGAAAGTTATTCCTACAAAATCATATAGTCTGACTATGCTCCATCTTCACCACACAAAATATTTAAATCATGCACAACCCTGATGACAAGCCAAGCAATTGTTTCATACTTTTGACATTCTCTAACTTTTTCAATCTTCACGCAATACATGAGCGTGAGCCATGGATATAGCACTATAGGTGGAATAGAATGGTGGTTGTGGAGAAGACAAAAAGGGAGAAGATAGTCTCACATCAATTAGGCGTATCAACGGGCTATGGAGATGCCCATCAATAGATATCAATGTGAGTGAGTAGGGATTGCCATGCAACGGATGCACTAGAGCTATAGGTATATGAAAGCTCAAAAAGAAACTAAGTGGGTGTGCATCCAACTTGCTTGCTCATGAAGACCTAGGGCATTTTGAGGAAGCCCATCATTGGAATATACAAGCCAAGTTCTATAATGAAAAATTCCCACTAGTATATGAAAGTGATAACATGAGAGACTCTCTACTATGAATATCATGGTGCTACTTTGAAGCACAAATGTGGTAAAAGGATAGTAACATTGTCCCTTCTCTCTTTTTCTCTCATTTTTTTATTTGGGCTTTTTCATTTTCTTTTTTATGGCCTATTTTCTTTCTCTTTTTTTCGTCCGGAGTCTCATCCCAACTTGTGGGGGAATCATAGTCTCCATCATCCTTTCCTCACTGGGACAATGCTCTAATAATGATGATAATCACACTTTTATTTTTCTTACAACTCAACAATTACAACTCGATACTTAGAACAAAATATGACTCTATGTGAATGCCTCCGGCGGTGTACCGGGATATGCAATGATGCATGAGTGACATGTATGAAAGAATTATGAATGGTGGCTTTGCCACAAATACGATGTCAACTACATGATCATGCTAAGCAATATGATGGTGATGGAGTGTGTCATAATGAATGAAACGGTGGAAAGTTGCATGGCAATATATCTCGGAATGGCTATGGAAATGCCATAATAGGTAGGTATGGTGGCTGTTTTGAGGAAGGTATATGGTGGGTGTATGATACGGGCGAAAGGTGCGCGGTATTAGAGGCTAGCAAAGGTGGAAGGGTGAGAGTGCGTATAATCCATGGACTCAACATTAGTCATAAAGAACTCATATACTTATTGCAAAAATCTACAAGTTATCAAAGCAAAGTATTACACGCATGCTCGTAGGGGGATAGATTGGTAGGAAAAGACCATCGCTCGTCCCCGACCGCCACTCATAAGGAAGACAATCAAAAAGTAAATCATGCTCCGACTTCATCACATAACGGTTCACCATACGTGCATGCTACGGGAATCACAAAATTTAACACAAGTATTTCTCAAATTCACAATTACTCAACTAGCACAACTTTAATATCACCAACTTTATATCTCAAAACAATTATCAAGCATCAAACTTCTCATAGTATTCAACACACTCATAAGAAAGTTTTATTATTAATCTTGTATATACCAAGCATATTAAGACTTTAAGCAAATTACCATGCCTTTTAAGACTCTCAAAATAATCTAAGTGAAGCATGAGAGATCAATAGTTTCTATAAAACAAATCCACCACCGTGCTCTAAAAGATATAAGTGAAGTACTAGAGCAAAACTATATAACTCAAAAGATATAAGCGAAGCACATAGAGTGTTCTATCAAATTCCAAATCATGTATGGCTCACTCAAAAGGTGTGTACAGAAAGTATGATTGTGGTAAACTAAGAATTAAAGACTCAAATCATACAAGACGCTCCAAGCAAAACATATATCATGTGGTGAATAAAAATATAGCTCCAAGTAAAGTTACCGATAGAACTAGACGAAAGAGGGGATGCCTTCCGGGGCATCCCCAACCTTTGGCTTTTAGGTGTCCTTAGATTATCTTGGGGGTGCCATGGGCATCCCCAATATTAGGCTCTTGCCACTCCTTGTTCCATAATCCATCAAATCTTTACCCAAAACTTGAAAACTTCACAACACAAAACTTAAAGTAGAAAATCTCATGAGCTCCGTTAGCGAAAGAAAATAAAAGACCACTTCAAGATACTGTAATGAACTCATTATTTATTTATAATTGTGTTATAGATACTGTATTCCAACTTCTCTATGGTTTATAAACTATTTTATTTGCCATAGATACATCAAAATAAGCAAACAACACACGAAAAACAGAATCTGTCAAAAACAGAACAGTCTGTAGTAATCTGTAGCTAGCGCAAGATCTGGAACCCCAAAAATTCTAAAATAAATTTCTGGACGTGCGGAATTTATCTAGTAATCATCTGAAAAAATAATTAACTAAATATCACTCTCCAAATAAAAATGACAGCAGTTCTCGTGAGCGCTAAAGTTTATGTTTTTTACAGCAAGTGTAACAAGACTTTCCCCAAGTCTTCCCAACGGTTCTACTTGGCACAAACACTAATTAAACACAAAAAACACAACCAAAACAGAGGCTAGATAAATTATTTATTACTAAATAGGATCAAAAAGCAAGGAATGAAAATAAAATTAGGTTGCCTCCCAACAAGCGCTATCGTTTAACGCCCCTAGCTAGGCATAACAAGCAAGAATAGATCTTGGTAAGGCCATCTTTGGTAGGCAATCCATAAGTGGCTCTCATGATAGATTCATAGGGCAATTTAATTTTCTTTCTAGGAAAGTATTCCATGCCTTTCCTTTACGGAAATTGGAATCTAATATTTCCTTCCTTCATATCAATAATTGCACCAATCGTTCTAAGGAAAGGTCTACCAAGAATAATAGCACATGAAGGATTGCAATCTATGTCAAGAACAATAAAATCTACGGGCACATAATTCCTATTTGAAACAATAAGAACATCATTAATTCTTCCCATAGGCTTCTTAATAGTGGAATCCGCAAGGTGCAAGTTCAGAGAGTAATCATCAAAATCATGGAAACCTAACAAATAACACAAAGTCTTTGGAATCGTGGAAACACCAGCACCCAAATCACATAAAGAATAGCATTCATGATCTTTAATTTTAATTTTAATAGTTGGTTCCCACTCATCATAAAGTTTTCTAGGGATAGAAACTTCCAATTCAAGTTTTTCTTCATAAGATTGGATCAAGGCATCAACGATATGTTTAGTAAACGCTTTATTTTGACAATAATCGTGAGGAGAATTTAGCACGGACTGCAACAAGGAAATGCAATCAATCAAAGAGCAATTTTCATAGTTAAATTCCTTGAAATCCATAATAGTGGGTTTAGCAACATCTAGGGTTTTAATTTCTTCAATCCCACGTTTATCAATTTTAGCATCAAGATCAACAAATTCCGAATTCTTGGAACGCCTTCTAGGTAAAGGTGGATCATATTCAGTCCCATCATCATCATTATTCATATTGCAAAACAAAGATTTAATAGGGTACACATCAATAACATTTAGATCTTCATCTTTATTTTCATAGGAACTAGAAGAACACGCTCTTATAAAGGCATCTTTCTTAGCACGCATCCTAGCGGTTCTTTCTTTGCACTCATCAATTGAAATTCTCATGGCTTTGAGATACTCATTGACATCATGCTTAGGTGGAATAGATCTAAGTTTCAAAGAATCAGCATCAAGAGCAATTCTATCAACATTCCTAGCCAACTCATGAATCTTAAGCATTTTTTCTTCAATCAAAGCATTGAAATTCTTTTGCGAAGTAATAAATTCTTTAATATTAGATTCAAAATCAGAGGGCATATTATTATAATTTCCATAATAATTGTTGTAGGAATTACCATAATTATTAGAGGGATTACTAGGATAAGGCCTAGGATTGAAATTTCCTCCATATGCGTTGTTACCAAAATTGTTCCTACCAACAAAATTCACATCCATAGATTCATTCTTATTCTCAATGAAAGTAGACAAGGGCATATCATTAGGATCATAAGAAACACTCTTATTAGCAAATAATTTCATAAGTTCATCCATCTTTCCACTCAAAACATTAATTTCTTCTATCGCATGCACCTTTTTATTAGTAGTTCTTTCAGTATGCCATTGAGAATAATTAACCATAATATTATCTAGGAGTTTAGTAGCTTCTCCTAAAGTGATTTTCATAAAAGTGCCTCCCGCAGCTGAATCTAAAAGATTTCTAGAAGCAAAATTCAATCCGGCGTAAAAATTTGTATAATCATCCATAGATTTAAACCTTGAGTAGGCAATTACGTATCATTAGTTTCATTCTCTCCCAAGCTTTTGCAACATGTTCATGATCAAGTTGCTTAAAATTCATAATATCATTTCTAAGAGAGATGATCTTAGCGGGAGGAAAATACTTAGGGATAAAAGCATCTTTGCACTTGTTCCATGAATCAATACTATTTTTAGGCAAAGATGAAAACCAAGCTTTAGCACGATCTCTAAGCGAAAAAGGAAATAGCTTCAATTTAACAATATCATTATCCACATCTTTCTTCTATTGCATATCACATAAATCAACGAAGCTATTAACATGGGTAGCTGCATCTTCACTAGGAAGGCTGGAAAACGGATCTTTCATGACAAGATTCAGCAAAGCAGTATTAATTTCACAAGATTCAACATCGGTAAGAGGAGCAATCGGAGTGCTAATAAAATCATTGCTGTTGGTATTGGTGAAGTCACACAATTTAGTATTATCTTGAGCTGTCGTGACAAGCAAGCAAACTAACACACAAGCAAACAAAAAGCAAGCGGGCAAAAAGAGGCAAATAGAGAAAGAGAGGGAGGATAGAGAGAGAGAGGGAATAAAACGGCAAGGGTGAAGTGGGGGGAGAGGAAAACAAGAAGCAAATGGCAAATAATGTAATGGAGATAAGGCTATGTGATGGGTACTTGGTACGTTGACTTTTGCGTAGACCTCCTCGGGAATGGCGCCAGAAATGGCTCGTTGTTGGGAGTCAAATCTTGACTTGCGTGAACCTCCCCGGCAACGGCGCCAGAAATCCTTCTTGCTACCTCTTGAGAACTGTGTTGGTTTCCCTCGAAGAGGAAGGGATGATGCAGCAAAGTAGCGTAAGTATTTCCCTCAGATTTTGAGAACCAAGGTATCAATCCAGTAGGAGGCTATGCGTGAGTCCCTCGTACCTGCACAAAACAAATAAATCCTCGCAACCAACGCGAATAGGGGTTGTTAATCCCTACACGGCCACTTACGAGAGTGAGATCTGATAGATATGATAAGATAATATTTTTTTGGTATTTTTGTGATAAAGATGCAAAGTAAAATAAAGGCAAAGTGAAAAGCAAGGAAATAACTAAGTGGTAGGAGATTAATATGATAAAGATAGACCCGGGGGCCATAGGTTTCACTAGTGGCTTCTCTTGAGAGCATAAGTATTCTACGGTGGGTGAACAAATTACTGTTGAGCAATTGACAGAATTGAGCATAGTTATGAGAATATCTAGGTATGATCATGTATATAGGCATCACGTCCGAGACAAGTAGACCGACTCCTGCCTGCATCTACTACTATTACTCCACTCATCGACCACTATCCAGCATGCATCTAGAGTATTACGTTAAAAACAGATTAACGCCTTAAGCAAGATGACATGATGTAGAGGGATAGACTCATGCAATATGAAGAAAACCCCATCTTGTTATCCTCGATGGCAACAATACAATACGTGGGCTCGGGGAAGACTTGGGGAAAGGGCGGCGATGGAACCTCCCACCTCTCGCCCCTCCCCTAAACCCTAGCCCACCCACCGCCGGCGATCTCCACCTCCCCACATGGGTTTTGGTTTTTGGATTCGGCCATCACGTCCGGCGTAGTCTCCTCTTTCTCCTGGTGGGCATCTCCATGGCTGTTCATGCGGCCATCTCCCTGGGGTTGGATTTCTCCCCTGGGATTGACATGGCAAAGGCGATATGGCACTCCTTCCATCGCACAGTGCATCCCTCGGATAGATCTGGCCACTTCATCATGGTGGTGTCTTTTGCACGCCACAACTTTCGGCTAGATGAGGAGAACGTGTCTTTGGCTCTGGAATCTACGATTGGAGGATATTGTTCCTCCCTCAAGGTATCTTGTCTGCGTGATCAGGTTTTTGCCTTCAATGTTTCTTGCAAAGAAGTGGGGTTTTTCATCTTGCATCAACGATCTTTTGTCTGGCCTCAATTCAAATGTTATTTTCATCTTTGGGGCCATGGTGGCCCAGATTGGGAGAAAGAATTTCGTCTTTGGCAAGTTGAATGCAAGGAGGAATGGACTCTAGTTAGTCCCTCCAAGCGCCGAGCATGTCTTGGACTGGAGGCCATGAAACATGCACCAGCCAAATCCTCTTTGCGTTCATCTAAGCATGCTGTTAAGAAATCCCTACGTTTTGCCACCTTTCTGAATTATGATGCCTGCAAAGGTTATCATTATCCAGCCACTGCCGAAGAAATTATAGTTGTTAATATAAATGCTGGTTATTCCGTTGATCCTCAAGAGTGTGCTGATCTCCCTCGGATGGATTCCATATCACCTCCGGCGCCAACTCCGGCCACCTCGCCGACGAGGAGTTTGCTATCTCCGGATGTCACATTTGGATCAATATCTCCCCGTGATCTTCTACCGGAGTTTTCGGGATCAGGTACGTCACATGGTTTGGTCTTTTCCCATGCAAGTCATGTTGGGCCGATGTCACGCCTGTAGCCTAGTATGTTAGGAACGACCCAGCACCCTTTGGAGCTTTCGGATGATGATTCTGACCAAGAACAATATTCTTTGATCCGAACACATGAGTTGGTAATGTCTGAGGACTCTCCGCCTAAATCACCAGTTGAGATAGTGCGTGATTTACAAGGACTTGATCTTGTTGTGGAAGAGATGGCTGCTAGTTATTGGGATTGTTCAAAATGCCTTGGCATGGGACATGTTATGGAACATTGCACCAATCTGGTTAGATGCCGTAATTGTTTCCGGTCCGGTCACATTAAGAAAGACTGCACCCAGTCTCCTCCAAATATTAAACTTTGGGTTCCCAAAACCAGAGCGCCTACCATCGAACCTCGCGCCTTCAGCAGGTATCTTGACGCTTCGAGCTCCACCTCTGCCACCTTTGAAATAACCCCACCAAAAACGCCAGCCTCCTCCGCTTCCCCAACAAAACCACCATCTCCATCGCAGCCGCGTAGCCCAGCGCTAAGTCCGCCACCGATCCTAGCTCCAGCGCCACCTTCATCCATGGCAGTCTACGAGCTTGATCCTCGCCGCTTCCTTCCGGCGGGTCATGACATTGTCGATGGTGGGCCTTTTCGTGTCGTGCGGACTTTCTACATGCCGGCTCAGGCTCCTCCCCGGCGCCATGAGTCCTTCATGGTCAGCGTTGTTGACCCACCACCACCACCTGAGGATGTCGCTATCCGTCGGTAGCAGGTCCATGCCTTTATCACCAACCAACTCGAGCTTCCGGTATGATCTGCACAAACTTGGTTTCGGGGGGTAGGGCTGTGTGAGATGCAGGATCCTGTCATCTGCGCTGCTTTAATTTCACACCCCCCTTGGCCACTTGGATTAGATCAGCATGGCAATGAGTTGTTTCTCAGATTCTTTAGACATGATCATGGAGAGGGTTTCCGTGCTTTGCAAGGGCATAGAACGGGATGGCTTATGTTTGTTGGAGTGCCTTTGGATTACCGTAATGAAGTCAACTTAGCTAAGGTAGTGGGCACGTTTGGTCAGTTTCATTATTGGAATCATCAAGATGATAGGCTTGTCAGAGCCCTCGTTTATGCTTCTTTCCCAGATAATCAGTTAGTCCCACGGGATGTTGTTTTTCGTCAGTTTGCGAATATCGGTGGAGCAGTGATCTCATGGACTGCCTCAGTCTCTATCCTCACGGCCGACTTCGCTGAGCAATTGCCGCCTGATGAGGATGTAATGTCGGTCGATGGAAACCCACACCCAATGCCAGGGGAGCCGCACCCACCTGAAAACTTTTGGGTTTTGCCACCATACCCTGCTCTTGGATGGAATGATATCCCACAACCAGCTGAACCAGAGGAACCACCACAGCCCAATCCGCAGGATCTGCATGGCTGGGGGCAGGACAACAACGAGGAGGAGGTTCAGCAAGTACAGCCACAAGTCCAAGAGGCTAATTCCATGGTTTTAAACCCTTCCATGGGCTCAAATGAGTCAGAGGATGCTTTGGGCCCATTGGAGCCTGTTCCCCTTGTCGATGAGCCCAATAATGCATTTGTACATGGCCCTATGCTGGTTCAGGATCATGACATGGAAGGAATTCAACAAGAGCAGTTTCATCATGGCCAACTAGAACAACAGCACATTCAGGTCCAACAGGTGCAGCACCATCTTCTGGAAAACCCTGACATTGTTGTTGTGCCTGCAGATGTGCAGGATCCGGGCCACAACAATCTTGCAATGGTCCCATATAACCCAATTGTGGTTCAGGCACCCCTCTACATGTTGGGCTTGTGAGAATTGTCATGGGGCCGGCCCTGCCGCCCGATTTCATCTGGCGGAGGTCTTTTTAATCACTCATGCCTACTTTTCTGGCGGCCAAGATCCCTAAGGCCATGCCTCCACCTGGTTTGCCCCAGTATAAGAGATCTTGGACAATGGCTTTTGAGCCAACGCTGTCTTTCCGCTTCCCACCTCCTGACCAGCCTCAGCGCAGGCTAGGAAACTTTTCTTGGAGGGACAATGCACCAAGACTGTTGCACAGGTGTCAGAGGATAGTGTGCCTTTCTCTCAAGCATCTGCTAAGGAAAGTCAAGCGGACACATTGGCTTGCACTTTCTCCTCTACAGTGCAATCAATCAGAAAAGCTCGTGCCAGAAAGAGTTGACCTTCAGTTGTGCAGGCTGCTTCTGATTTTTCTGATAGAAGGGTGACCAGGAGAGCTGCCAAGTCCCAGGGTTTCAAACCTATATCTCCGATGTCTCCTAAGCCCAAGCCTCTCAGGAGGCCCAGAGCCAAGAAGCTAAAGACGGACTCCACTCCAGCTTCGCAGGCCATGTCAGATGATAATGCACCTGAAGACCAGGCCCCTCCCCCAACCCCAATTGCCACACTGCAGATGATTGGAGCAGCCCTTGGTGTCCCGGCTGAGAAGCTGACTGCGGAGAAGCTTATGGCTTCTTCTGACACTGCCCCACGCCTGCAGTTTCCCATGATGATTGAGACTCTTATGTGTTTTACAGGGAGGCATGTACCTTGTCATGCCAGTTATCTGAACCTTGTCTTTCTCTTGTTTGCTGTCTGCACTGTGGTCTGCACTTTGGTTTGTGTGGGTGGTTTTATCTATGGCCTTTTGTTTCACTGTTATGCAGTGAACTATTATCTCTGTCTCCTTTTATTATCTCCTCATGAATGCACACCAAACTAGAGATTAGAAGGTTCTCTGTTGGAATGTGAGAGGTTTAAATTCTGAACATAGGCAGAGAAGTGTTCGGGCGAAAATTGAAGAAAGCCAGTGCTCTATCATCTGTCTACAAGAAACTAAATGTGATTTCTTTGATCAACGTGCGATTAGAAAGTTTTGCCCGCGAAGGTTTGATAATTTTGTTTATTCACCCTCTTCTGGTGCTTCTGGTGGAATTCTTGTGCTGTGGTGTTCCAACATGTTCACTGGCACATTAGTGGATATTAAGCCGTTTGGTATTATAGTATCTTTCACTTCTGCCCATAATGCAAGTCGATGGACTTTGGTTAATGTTTATGGGCCTTGTCAAGGACAGCCTAGAGATAATTTTGTTCAATGGTTGTATGATCTGGATATTCCTCCTGATGATAAATGGCTTCTGGTGGGAGATTTTAATTTCATTAGATCTCCTGAGAATAGAAACTTGCCAGGAGGAGACATAAATGATATCTTCCTCTTCAATGAGGTCATCGGCCACCTTGGTCTTCTTGAGTTACCTTTAAAAGGAAGATCATACACATGGTCTAACATGCAAGAAAACCCGTTGCTGGAGCAATTGGACTGGTTTTTTACTTCCTCCACTTGGATTAATGATTATCCTAACACAATGGTCTTTCCTTTAGCAAGAACAGCCTTGGATCATGTACCTTGTGTTGTCTCCATTGCAACAACTATCCCCAAGTCCAAGATTTTTCGGTTTGAAAACTATTGGGTGGATCTGCCAGGTTTCTTTGACTGTGTGGAACAATCATGGAGTGCCCCAACCAAGAGAACAAATTCTGCAGCTCGTTTGACAGAAAAGTTCAAAAGGCTTTAGAATGCTCTTAAACACTGGTACATCAGCCTCTCTAAACTCAAGAAAGCCATTGCAGCGTGTAACAAGGTGGTAATCTTTTTTGATGATCTTGAGGAGTTAAGGCCTTTAACAAGACCTGAATTTAATTTCAGGAAAATAGTGAAACTTCATATTGAGGAAATTCTCCATCTACAGTTTTTATACTGGAAACAGAGGTGTACCATTCGGTGGATAAAAGTTGGGGAAGAAAACTCTAAGTTTTTCCAAGCAATGGCAACTGAACATTTTCGGAGAAACTCAATTTCCTCTCTGCAGAATGAAGATGGTACTGTTGTCTCTGATCACCAGCAGATGGCTGGCATGTTATGGGGTACTTTCAAGGACAGAATGGGTGTTTCTGAGGAGATTGATATGAAGTTTGACTTAGCCTCACTGATTGAACGAGTGAATAATCTGGATAGCTTATCTGCTCCTTTTTCTGAAGAGGAAATAAATGAAGTGCTAAAGTCTCTGCCTACTGACAGGGCACCTGGCCCTGATGGTTTTACTGGTTTGTTTGTCAAACGTTGCTGGCACATCATTAAGGATGATTTCTTGCAGTTATTTCAAGTTTTCTATGATGGCAAGATCACTATTAGCAGCATCAATGGGTCTTTAATCACCCTAATTCCAAAAAAACTTTCACCTGAAAGTCCTAATGATTTCAGACCTATTTCCTTGACCAACACTTGCCTGAAGTTTTTGACGAAGCTGTTGGCCAACAGATTACAGGGGGTGATCCTAAAGTGCATTCAGAAAAATCAATATGGGTTCCTTAAGTGTAGATCTATACAGGATTGTATTGCTTGGACTTTAGAATATATCCACCAGCGTCACAAATCCAAGAAACCCATTTTGATTCTCAAGTTGGACTTCACCAAAGCCTTCGATACTGTTGAACATGATCTAATTCTCCGAATTTTGCATCACAAAGGATTTGATAGCAAATGGATTGGTTGGATAAGAGAGCTACTGTCCTCGGGTACTTCCTCTGTCATTTTAAATGGGGTGCCCGGAAAGCAATTTAGCTGTAAAAGGGGAGTACGGCAAGGTGATCCACTGTCACCCCTTTTGTTTGTTCTTGCAGCTGACCTGTTGCAAACCTTGGTCAATCATATGCTCAGATCTGGTGTTCTCTCCCTACCTATTGAATCACATGATCCAGATTTCCCTATAGTGCAATATGCTGATGACACTCTTCTCATTGTACCTGCGGTGGATTCACAGCTTTTAGCTCTGAAGGAAATGCTTCAAGATTTCCATGCCTCCACAGGTGTTCGAGTAAACTTCCATAAATCTTGCATTTTGCCTATTAATGTGGATGATGCAGAAACTGCCCGGTTGGCTGCTGTTTTCGGCTGCCAAGTTGGAACCCTCCCCTTTACTTATCTGGGGCTTCCTGTGGGAACAACTAAACTCACAATCCAAGACTTGTTTCCTGTGGTTGATAGGGTTGAAAGAAGGTTATATGCCAGTTCAAGTCTTCTCAATCAGGGTGCTCGGTTACAACTCCTCCAGTCAGTATTGTCTTCTTTGCCTATTTACTTTCTTTGCAGTTTAAGTTTGCCAGGTGGCATTATAAAGCAACTTGAAAGGATTATGAGGCAATGCTTATGGAGAGGAAATTCTGATACTCCTAGGCAATCACTTGCAGCTTGGCCCCTTGTGTGCAGACCCAAAGATAAAGGTGGCATGGGGATAATCAATCTCATTATCCAAAACAGAGCTCTTTTGTCCAAGCACCTATCCAAGTTTTATAACAAAGCAGATACTCCATGGGTTACTCTCATCTAGAACACTTATTATGATGGTGTTGTTCCTCATGGCACAGTTTCATGTGGTTCTTACTGGTGGAGAGATATCCTTAAGCTTAATGATGTTTTCAGACTCCACTCAGAGGTAATCATCAACTTGGGGGACTCTGTTCTTTTTTGGTATGATGCTTGGGTGTTCCTCGGCTCATCTACTCCCTTGAGAGAGAGATTTCAGAGACTATTCTCTTTGGTCATTGATGACAAGGTGTCAGTACGTGAGGTTCTCAGCACACCTAATATGGCTGATCTTTTTCATCTGCCCTTGTCGCTAGAAGCAATGGATGAACTGAATGTTGTCCAGTCTGGTCTTTTTAACCTTCATGCTGATGCACAGATACCAGATTACTGGTCATGGACACCTGGTAAAGGGGTTTTCTCTGCAAAGAGTTATTACACTGTAATGCATTCTCATATGGCCACAGATACTCCAACCAAGTGGATTTGGGAAAGTAAGGCGACAATGAAGATAAAGGTTTTTGCATGGTTGATGCTAAATGATCGACTGAATACAAGAGACATGCTAGTGAGAAGGCACTGGAGATCCACTCAGGATGATAACACCTGCTCGTTATGCTTCGCCCATGCCCATGAAGATAGAGATCATCTCTTCTTTACATGCCAATTCAGCACAAGAGTATGGAACTACTTGGGCATCCAATGGTTAGCTGGTTTAACACCAGCCCAATGTTTATTTGCTGCAAGGAAAAGCTTTGGCAAACCTTTCTTCCGGGAGGTTGTTTATCTAGCAGCTTGGAATATTTGGCTCCTTCGAAATGGCAGAATATTCAGACATGAAAGACCATCTATTGCTGCTTGGAAGAGAAATTTCCTTCATGATGCTACCCTGCACTCTCACAGATTCAAGTCTACTATTAGACCGCTGTTGTTAGCTTGGGTTAATTCTTTGCCTTAATTGGTTTTATGTATCCATGTATATATTTGTGCATAGGTTGTTAATAGCTCAGTAGGTAAGTAGACTTCTTTTCCTTTAGTTAGATTTCCTGTACATAACCTTTTGTTATGCTTGGTGGTTGGGTTTTAATAAAGTGCTGTGGGGCTGTTTCCTCACAGTTTCCAGTCAAAAAAAACAATACAATACGTGCCTTGTGTCGGGGTACTGATCCACGAAAACCTATGGGACCGGCGGACCGGATCCCTTTCGGTTCGGCGGGGGCGGAGATCGTGCAAAGAGAAAATCGAGGCGATACACGCGAGCGATTTACCCAGGTTTGGGCCGCACAGATGCGTAAAACCCTACTCCTATTTGTGGTTTGTATTGGTTTCTTGCTCGGGAGCGCGGAGTGCTACAGTACACACCAGCAGCTAGCGAGACCGAGCGTGAGTGTTCGAACCCCCCTCTACGTTGCACACGGGCCTCCTTTTATATGCTCAAGGGGTCACCGACAGGTGTCAACGGAGGTAAAGGGCAAAAATGGAAAGGTGCTGTGGTAGGCACAGCTACCTGCTACAGTGTATCATACCTAACCCTGACGGCAGGGGACAAAGGCCTTAAATGCCCGCCTGTGTCGCCTAAACAGTGTAAAAAGGGACCACCAGGGACGCCACCGTTCGCCACGATGGCGATCTTGTCAGCGCCGCTTGCCACCGCACGCCCCTGGCTGCACAGCCTTCCGCCACGTACGCCTGGAGGGGCCCCAGAGCGACACGTTGGTGGATGTGCTAGAGCGCGGGCATGGAGAGGTGGCTTGCCGCGGTCGTTGTCTTGTCGCGTCCGGGAGCTTGTCGCTCACCGGGCCTTGCCGGGACGCGTGGTGCGCCGCGGCAAGTTCCTTGAAATGCCTTGGGCGGCCTTCCCGGCAAGCTCCTCTTGCCGGGGTCTTGGGATGCTTTTGTTAGCCTTCCCGGCAAGCTCCTCTTGCCGGGGTCTTGTCTTCTTGACTTGGACACTTTGTTCTTGAATGGCTCCAAAGGAACCACGGAGGATCTTGGCGGTCACCCGGCAAGCCTTGCCGCGGGATGCTGCGACTGCCCGTGCACAAGTTCGGGATACTAGGGCACCCCTTACTCTAGTACACCGACAGGAGGCCCCGGGCCTGGGCCATACACGGTGCCGAGCGCTGTTGGGCCAGGCCCAAAACAGGGCACGGGCACACGCGGCCGAGGTTACACCGTATCTCACTCCGTATCCACCGCGCCCTCCCCGAACGGCACGCGTTGAATGCGGCGTCGTTGGAGAGATCGTGGGGGTTTATTTATTCGGAAATGCGGAACATCCGCCCCCTCCCCCTTTATAAGCAGGGGAAACAGGGGCAGTTCACACATTCGCCCGTTGCCGCTTCCAATCTCAGAAATCTCCGCTGCCTTCCTCGCCTCCCCAAAGCTGAGAGAGAGAGAGAGAGCAGCGCTCCGCCCCCCAGCGCCGCCAGCACCACCAACGCCGTCAACCTCCTCCACTGCTTCCGCCATGGCTCCAAAGGCCGACAAGGGGAAGGCCGTGAAGTCGACAGAAGCGCAGCGGCTCGCGGCGCTGCGGAAGGAGCGGTCCATCTTCCCCCCCAAGCTCGGCGCGAAGGAGCTGAGGGAGAACTACTACCTGTTCTGGTCGGCGGAGACGCGCGCGCACCCGCGCACAAAGGTTCTCCCCGCCGCCGCTTGGAAGAAAGCTCCGAATGGGTACCCCTTCTTTGCATTGTTCTTCTACTGCGGGCTCTACCCACCCTTCTCTGATTTCTTTTGCGACATCATGAACACCTACGGATTCCACCTCCTCGACTTCACCCCCAACGCCGTGCTGACAATGGCAGTTTTCGCACACCTCTGCGAAAACTTTGTCGGAGTCCTTCCCAACGTAGCCCTCTTCCGCCACTTTTTCATACCCCGAGTACAGAGAGGAGAGCCTCTATCCGGCGGAATTGCCTGGATCTCAAGGCCCGGCAAGAAAGAAACCTATCTGGAGGGAGAATTCCGCGGCAAGTGGGAGGAGTGGAGAGCTGATTGGTGCTGGATTGACGAGGAGAGCCCGCAGCCATTTACCACCCGACGCCGAACCCCAGTAGCACGCGGCAGCGATTGGAGTGACATGGCCCCGGAGGACGCCAGGCTGAAGATTGCCGTCACCAGGATCCTGCGCCTCAGGCTTGTCGGGCTTACTGTTGGCGCAATTGGCGCAGAGTTCCTTCGCCGCCGCATCGCCCCCCTGCAGGAACGGGGGAGGCCAACTTGGGAGTTCAAGAACGCGGCAGATATCATGAGGCTGCGGCCAGGCCTCAATTACAACTTCACAGTCTTGGAGCTCAACGCAATGCTGCAGGAGCTGTTCAAGTATGACCCCGAGCATCCCGGGGTCTTCATGTTGCCGGGGGGCGTCGTCCCGTTGTGCAACAATTCTGCGCTCGACCGCATCCGTGCAATGATGCCGGAGTGCGACTCGCACGGAATTGCGCCAACTTGGCAGGAGCCCGCAGACGACGTCGTGCAGCAGTTCTTCGACGACTTGGTGGAGGTGCCAATCCGCCCCGACGAGAAGGACGGCCTCACCCGCGACACCACGGATGCAGAGATGGCACTCATCGCCACCAGGCTGGAGGAGGCAGCGGCAGCCGCAGCCGCGGGCGAGTTTGGCTTCACCGTGGAAGAGGCGGATGCAGCAGAAGCGGCAAGCCGTGCCGAGCGAGGGGAGTCCGCCGGCAAGAGGGAACTTGCCGGGCGTGATGCCGAGCCGAGCGAGCTGCCAAGGACACAAGAGGTTCGTTGGAAATCAACTCCTCCTCCTCCTCTTCTTCGGGCAGCTCGCCGCAAGCAGAGCCTCCATCCCCACCAAGAAGGCGCCTCCGCAAGGCGGGTGACGTGACGGAGCGGCAAGCGGGTCAACAGTCGCCGCGCCGGGTGACACGCTCCACCGCGGCAAACACCGTTGCCGCGGGAGTGCCTCATGCTGTGACGGCAACTGGAGCGGAGTCTAGTCGGACCACCGCTTCAGTTCCTGCTGCTGCTCACGCCACGCCAACAGCTGGAGCGGGGTCGTCTCAGACCACCGCTACTGCTCCCGCCAAGAGGCCAAGGGAAGCCACTCCTCCGCCTCCTCGCGCCGGACGTGGGCTAGACTTCGACTTCTCCGCGTTCAGCTCCGACGAAGAAGAAAAAGAAGAGTAAGCTTCTCTTGCTGTATTTGCATTTCTTCAATTCTTGCTGTTGGTCTTGCTTCTCACTTGCTTTTTTCTCTGAACTTGTTCTTCTTTAGAACTCTGGCCTAGAGAGCGGCAAAGAGGGCCAAGGTCCCGGTGATCGTCATCGAGGACGAGCCCACTGCGAGAGCAGGTGGCGCGCCCGAGACAACCTTGCCAGACCCGGCGACTTTCCTCCAGGGCAGCCCCTAGCGTAAGTGTATGGTTTACTTTCTGCTGCGAGGCGCGCTTGGGTACTTGTCTTTGCTAATATTTGTTTGTTGACTTGTGTAGGAGCCGAGCAGCCCCACCAAGAGCCAAGGGAGAATCCCCCGACAAGGGAGAATTCTCCGGCAAGGGAAGGCTTCCCGGTGAGGGAGAAGTCTCCGGCAAGGGAGGGTTCTCCGGCGAGGGACAGCGCCAGCAGCCCCTCGACGACGGAGACCACGAGCGCAGAGCCTGGTGCAGGTACTCCCCTTGCTTCAAAACTTCTCTTGGATCCTTCTTCTTTTCTTGATCTTCTTTCTGCTGGATTTTGTTTGACTCTTCTCCCCTTTTCCGGCCGTCAGATCCACCTGCCGCAGAGCAGATGGAGACCGAGGTCGCCGCCGACGAACCAGCCGGTGCTGGAGACGCCGCCGGCGTAGAGACCGCCAAGGCCGCCGCCGCAGCAACCGGCGAGGAGTCTGGCGGTCATACTGACGGCCCAGAGGCCGCAGGAGCGCCAGGCGCTACACCGACCGCCGACCCATCCGCCGAAGCCACAACGCCAAGCTCCAAGGAGCCCCAGCCGGGCGTTTATTTGAAGGCCGGCGACGACGTCTTCATCAATCTTCCCTGGGCATCAAGCTCCAGAGCGCCGGTCGAGGGGGAGGTCTTCGACGGAGAAGTGCTTGCCTCCGCGGGGCTGAAGTTCGTCGACGCGCCAAGCAGCAGCAGCAACGAGCCCGAAGAGCAGCGGCTGCTGCGGAAGCTGATGTCGCTCTACCGCGCGCGGCAAGCCAAGCAGGAATCCCGCGAGGCACTTGTCGCGAAGGCGGGAGCTGACATCGAAAGGTGCGCGAAAGAGCTTGGGGGTTTCCACCGGGAAGCGCTCCGATCCCTGGCGGAGGAGCGGGAGCAGCTCGCTGAGGCGCAGAAGGCCTTCCTCCCCGAGAAGGCCAAAGCCGAAGAGCGGCAATGACTTGCCACTGTGAAGCTAGCCGTAGAGGAGGGCGAACTGGCGCAGCAGAAGGTCAACCTCGATGCTCACGAGGAGGAGCTTGCCGCACGCGAGGAAAAACTCGGCGGAGCCCTCAAACAAGCAAAAGACGCCGCCGCCGCCGCCGAGACCGCCAAGGAGGAATTGAAGACGAAGGTGGCGCAGCTAGAAGCCGAACTTGCCGAGAAGGGCAAAGAGCTCAGCGCCGCCAAGGACTCCAACGCGGGTTTTGAGTTGAAGCTGACTGCTTTGACCAAGACGCTGGACGGCTCCAAGAAGCGGGAGGCGGCCTTGAAGGAAGAGATCAAGGCCTACAAGGCGCTGCTGGAGAGCGTTGCCACCCAGAACGCCTTCAAAGAGACTGTGGAGCATTGGACAGAGAGTCTGGTCGATGCTGCCACAGATATTGACAGGGAGTTGGCGCAGCTGGGGATGGGAGATTTTGGGTATCCCTCCGACGACAACCTCCAGCCCAGCGCCAAGCTCGTCCTGTTCTTCAAGGGCGTGGCGACAGCCCTTCAGCGACTCCGGGAGAGGATCCCCAAACAGCTGGCCGACGAATCGCGCAAGATTTGCGCAAGGGCCCTCCAGAAGGTGTTGATGAAGGTGTCCTTCCGCAATCCTGGTCTCCGCCTCACCAACATCCTCAGGACCTTGCCGCCGGAGGCTGATCTGGAGGAGCTCAAGGCCCTTGTCGCACCCATTGTGGACAAGGTGAGCGGGATTAAGAGGGTCGAAGGCGATCGCGTAGATTAGGCCGCCCATTTCTTCTTTCCTTGTCGCTGTTTGACATGTTATAAAAACAGACTATTAGAGCCGCGACAAGTTATCCTTGTAATATAACTTTTATTCTGGGCAATTATTGCAACGTTATTCCCTTCACTTGATCCCTCCCTTTCTATGTCTTTTTACCCTACGCTTTTAGGGAACTTGCCGGTGCAGGCACCTTAGCCGTGAGCGCTGAGTGCGGGACGTCAGCAGCCTGCTGGCGGTGCCGCTACCGACAAGAAACCTTGTCGCAACTAGTTGCAGCTCACTTGAGTTGCTAAGCGAACTCGAAAACAAAGTAAGGGCGCTAGCTTCTTACTTAAGTTGCTGAGCGGACTCGAAGCAAAGTAAGGGCGCTAGCAGCTCACTTAAGTTGTTGAGCGGACTCGAAACAAAGTAAAGGCGCAACTAGCTGCGAGTTGGTTCCTCCGCGCACAGGTTTTCCATACAAAGTGCGGACGTTCAAGGGAGATAACTTAAAATTTTAAAAAATTTGATTGCTCAAACTTTGGCAACTTAGCTTTTCTGTTGCTTGCTTCTCGGCAAGGCGAAACTTTCTTGAACGACACCTGGTCCATACCATCGTCTTCTCC